>NC_092867.1:39434028-39441862 GCF_032062135.1 Pyxicephalus adspersus | reverse complement strand
TGGCAGCTACAAATATAATAACATACATTTATCAATAACACACATCACCAGAAATGGTGGCATTTATACATATCGATTCTGAAAGAAAACCCCAGCAATAACAAACTGTATATCTATGATCCATGTATTATCTGTATCATACAGCACACACAACAAGCAGGCTTCAGTTAAGGAATTATCTGGTAGAACAGGCTCAGTAATGGCTTTATCACAATTTAATATTTGAATTATCCAAAATGTACGTAAGTGGACCACACATAGTCCTATAAGATATAACATAGCAGATCATTTTAATAAGGAGCACCTTGCCCACACTTTTATAAAGGAACCTGGGTAATTCCCAAAAAAAATAGAATTGATCTTTTCCAGGATTGAAAACATTTGCTAACAAATAGCAAATAACTTTAGGAAATCTATTCCAGGTTTTCTGGATAACCCTGCTTCACTGATGAAAGTGTATCGTCTCCAAAATCCTCTGCAAAACAGAACCTATCCCATCCCATTAAAAAGAAAAAAAAAAAAAAAGTTTGGTTCCGCTTTAAGGCTTGATTCTTACATTTCTATTTTCATGCTTTTTTTACATCGGTTAGAACACATGAACTTTTAAATACTGACATTTTTATTAATTGTATCTATAATATGTTCTGTCAATAATCAATGGCTGATCTTTGTATATGCACTGGCGTATGTTTAAACACATGCTTCAAAATTACCCTGTTACTATAATAAAGTTTGCCAGAAAGGTTGTGAATGAAACAAATATGAAGAAACAGTTGGATGGAAAGCTTTGATTGAAGTGACAACCTCCTGAATACAACTCAGCTCTCAGCTGCTTCTTCAATATTGGTTGTACTCTGTATTGTAATAAAAGTCATCAGGATAAACTAGTCAGAGCTGTGGGGAATCGGGGGATCTTGACTTCTTGTAGCTTTGGTTTCCCAGCACAGTTAGGGGCAATTTTTCAGGATTGGAGTGGTGGTTGGTGGCACAGTCAAGGTATACGTCCCCTTGCACAGTTGTAGCTTTGCCGGCAAACTTTAGCTTATTAAAAAAAAAANAAAACCAGCATAGAATTGCAGAAGTAATTGTAATGCTGCATGAATCAATAGCATGTACTGACGAAGCAGAAATCTATGTTGTGATTTAAAGTTACATAGCAGCATACTAAAACACTTTCCTAGAACTGAGGGTCATTATTCACTGCAAAGGCACTTTGGATCATTTACAGAAATCATTGGTTCAATATTAAAAGCGTATAGAATTTTCTTTTGTCCATTTTTTTTTTTTTTGTATATACTACATTAGGATGTAAATGTATCATAATAAACTCTCTTAGAACACATCCAGAAAAAAAGATTATAATAAAATTAGGTATAAATGATGCAGAACCACCCTTGATATGGCATATATGCCAAGTGTACTTTGCATAAAAATAATTAGACATGAGACATAGAAGACAATGTAATCACAAACAACATCTGTTTTCATCTGGTTCTCTGTATTAAGTAAAGGGCCAGTGGAAATAATTCTTGATTTTTGTGTGTATAGTACTTTTATATTGACAAAGTAGCCATAGTCCCAGCCTTAGTAATGTTGAATAATATTCTTCCCCTTATATTCAACAAGTATCTGTTTTCACCAGTGTCCCCACTTCTTAGTCACCACCTTCTTAGCTTGCTATGTGGAAAATACTAAGCAGAGACCAGCATATTTCCAGGAGTGGCGATGGAGCTTGCTGATATAGAGCCGAAAACTGATGATTGCTGGGAATAAGGTAAGGGATGTTTAAGGGGGGGTTGGAAGGGACTAAGAATAACGTTGGGGATTTCTCATAATTAAAATGATATTTGGCAGTACATAAGAAGGTGACACTAATCAACACCATTTTATTCTAGCCAAAAAGCATACCCTCATTGTAATGCAAAGCAACTCCTTGGATGCACTACCAAAGGTTCCAATCATACTATTTCCTTGTACCTCTTGTGGTTACCACAAACAGTGCAAAAGTTATACATTCTAGAAAATATGCATCAACAAATCTAAGGGTTCTGATGTCAGTAGCAATAAATGGCTTAATTGAAAAAAAATCCATGGTAATATTTTCAGAAAATGTATTTAAAGAGAAAAAAGTTAAAAATACGTTCAGCCTGTATTTCTTTTTCTTGGTTTATACAGGTAAAAGTATTTTCTGCTTTTCTTAAAACATTTTATTTTTATTAAAATTTTATTTTATTAAAAAACAGACAAAAACAAGGTTATGTAGTGCACAGAAATTGTGAAAAATAAACCTTACAAACGAGGTAGCTTAGTATTTTGTACTTTTAAGTTGATTGTGATGGGTCACTTGCTCTTAAACAATCTTTTGTGCATGATTGTTGGCAACCAATAGATGACAATGTGTCATCATGTAAAATGTGTAACAAACTCTTTAATAACAGTTTATTATTTTTTTCTAATTGTGGAGATTTTGGAGGACAAAAAACTCAGTTTATTCAGAGTATAGATAGTATGTATATATCTGCCTGTTCAGATATATATATATATAGAAAGATTTACAAGGAAATTGGCACACTATTCCTAGGGTTGCTGGTACAAACACTACTTAAAACACATGTAAACTAAACCATCTTTTTTAGCTGCATGCAGAGCATAAATTAATGATCTTGAAGAAATATCCAGCATTAATTTTGTATTGCAATAGGTATTACACAACTTAGCAGGAGTGTTATATGTTACAGCACTTCAGTACTAAAGCACTTTAATTAGTTAAGGCATTTATGGCTTTGCTGTTTTCAGTCATTTATGTACTTGTAACCTATTAACCTTTATTAGGTTATAGATGCTTTTATTTTTATTTTTAACAGGTACAATCATGCATTCCCAAAGTAAGTCATTTAAATTTTTTCAGTATTTATTTTGTTTATTTTTGTCAATGATGTACTCAAAAGGGGAAATTTCAAAGAAGCAAAGCATATACCTGTTTGTGTACTAAGAACATGTCAGATAGGTGATCTTTGTGCTTATATATGTTGATGATCTGCAAGACCTGATATTGCTAGAGAATTAGGATTTCTATGCAGAAAGGTGTCTAAGCCAAGTTAGATGGCTTATAATGCTTCAAAAAGGTCTTTAAAAGGAACAATACAGTTTAAGGTAAAAACGCCTTCAACTAACAATTGTAACGTGGTAAGATAAGTGTATGCTGACTGGGCAGGAGACCCAAGTGAACAAAATTCTGCTAGTGGCCACTTCTTTCTACTCGCTGGTGGACCCATTAGTTGGACTAATAGAAAGCAGTCAACCATAAAGTTTTCTACTTCTAAGGAAGAATATTTTGCTGTAGCACAGAGAAGTCCAGAGGTATTTTGGCTAATTTTGCAGTTACAGACCTGAATCAACAACAAACAGATCTTTGATGACAACCAAGAAATAACCATATTAATTTGGGGTAGTGTGGTATATTTTTTTGCGAAACCTACAAGAAAAAAAGAGAGCTTGACTTACACTATTGTCTAACTAATGACATGGTTGCAGATGTTATTAAAGCTTGATGCAAGTCTTTGCTTGCAAAGAGACGGCTGGAGTTATTAAAGATTATCAGTTTATCAGGGATTCACTGTTGAGAAGAGGTGTTGGAACATATACACATATACACATATACATATAATACACATTGTACACTAAAATGACCCAAGTGTGGCACTGTGAATTTTTGTTTTCATGTTATATGCTGCTGTATTACTGCACTCAGTTGTATATTCCTATTCTTCTCTATTGCTTCTGGTTCCTTCCACAATGTAAAAATACCAAGTGTATTATCAAAATGTGATCACATGTAAAACATGACAGTTGATGTGCAGACTATTACCATTTTGATCATAGTAAAGATGGCATCTACTAACAATTCATATACTCACAAGGAAGATGCCCACTTGCCAGAAGAAGTTTAGTATAGTCCCGCTTTAGGAGAACATTGTGTTTTGCTGAACAGTATTTTGGGTTGGTGCATTGCACATAGTTGCACCTCTCTTGTAAGGCTATGATAACCTCCACTCTAACGAAGGCTGTTCATAAGAAGTGTCTATGGGAGTTTCAGAGTAATGTTGCTTTACCCCAAAAATGTTTTTCTGGGGTTAGCATGTTTGGAAAAATAGAAGATCTATATTCATTCTAGTATTTTAGAGCATGACCTAAACATTTATATTTTAAAACAAGCACATTTTTTTTTAGGAAATAGACTATCCTAATTTCTTTTGACAGTTGTTGAACAGGACAGTTGGCACGCTTGAATTTTGCATCAAGCTGACCTGAAATGGATAGAACTTCAAAATGTGCAAATGTGAAACAAGATGGAATTAATCAAGACTGATTTTGCAATCTGTTTTCTCCAAAAAACAAGTTTACAATTATAAATCTAAAGACATCAAGCTTTTTATATTAGCTTTAAAAAAAAAAACTGTCACGCATTTTAAATAAACATGAATTAATAAAATGTATTTTGCCAAGGAATGTGTCACTGTAGATGTATTCATTTTTTATTTTTTATTTGATGCATATATAGACCTCCTACAGAAACTATGTTCAAATGTAATTTTTAAAGAATAATAATAATTATATTCAAATATGCAGCTGGCTTTGGTTTTTATAACTTCCAGTAAATACAGATTTTGCTTTCCTGCAACCATGGCAACTGTGTTTAGTAGGCAGAATTTTAGGATTTTTTTTAACATAATTTGAAGTTCACGTTATGGTTAGTAGGGTGGTTTAAGGATTGTAGTGTTTATATCTGCATGAGGTATGGGCGCTGTTTGTCCATGTGTGCTCCTTTAGACCACTATGTTCCTGACGGTTAATGGGCTCCTGACTAAAGGGTGGCTTAAGTGGTAAAAGTAAAGAAAATAAATGCAAAATAAGAGCAGTTACCAACATAAACATTAGGAGTACATTTCATTGTGAGCCTGTTTGAGTGACATGACTATTGTTGGTCAAATTTAGCTCCGTTTGGTTTATCAACAGATTACCCTAAATTACACAGATGTTTCATAGTTACATAGTACCGGTTGATTCGCTAGCCAAAAAGGTAATTGACATGTAAAGCATTGGATAGATTGGTTGGATTGTCTGTGTATATTATAAATAAAAAGATTAAAGTTAAGAAAGAAAACAATGGAATAAAAAAAAGTGTACAGTCTTATGGGAAGCCTACATAGACAGTCAATTGTGCATAAATAGCAGCCTGAAGGTCCCATTGTTTTCCATACTATTCATGTTAAAATCAAATGGTTATTTGGCTTTCTTTGGTTCTACCCCCTCACGAGCATATTTCTACACAGCCATTGTGCCTGATGCAAAAGTAAAAAATATTTTCACAAATCCTCAACAAGCAGAACATTCTCTATTAATTCATTTGTAAACTTTGGCAAATCCAATGTGATTCTCAATGTGATAAAATGCCCCTGTAGTATGGGCTATGTAAATAACTTTTATTGAGAACTTTCCATTCTCATTAATGAGCACAGGGTAAGGCTATAAACATCACTTTATGCTTGGGGACTGTAAAAAAAACAAAGAACAAAAAAAAAAAAAAACATACACGCAACCCATGATTCCTTTGCCAAGAATGACAATTTAGTATTGCAGCAACAGAGATAATAAAAGTATGAATGGCTACAGAGAACCTTGACACAGGAATGTTAGAGCAAAAAATCCATTGAATGGCAACATATTTACAAACTTCATTAGGTCAGTGAAGCTGGAAATAAGAGATGCAGTACAAATCTAGCCCTTAATGGGACGTATGCAGATCCAACTGTCTAACAGTGGAGACTTTGAAAATGGGTATTTCACCTAAAGAATCACTGTTTTCATATTCATGTTGCTTTAGAAATTAAGATTCAAAACGAATCCATCACTTCAAGCAGCAAAAAAAAACAATATCCCAAAATACATACCTATAAATTAAATGCATTTAGCTCATAAGTATAAAAAGATAAAGAAAAAAAAATAAAGGTTGATAGAGAAACATTGCAAAACAAAAGCAGCAAAATAAGAAACAATCTAATTCACATACCTTATCATCTTAGGATTTATTCTTGCACACAACAACATAGAAATGTTGATTTATTAGTGGGTTTTAGAATAAGTATATTAATTCATAGTACATGTTATTTATGCCACCTAACCACTTACAGACTGCATTCATCAAAATTAGCAGTGGAACCCTACCCACTGGTCACGTTTAGGTGATTTAGAAGTGGCACACTTCCAACATAGATATTGTTTGGGTGATGCACTTTTTAAAGGTTTGGTCCACTTAAATATAATATTGGTTTTAAGTTGGGTCAGGTAGATTAGTTCAACCACTTTACATCCTTTGTGGACTACAGCAGTGATATCTTCCTACCACAGACACCATAGCCTAGTTATTCCCTTTATCCTTTTTTTGTATCTGTGTCGAACTCCTTCTGTTCCATTTTCCATATAGAAAACTTCTACAGGGAGAGTGGCACACAAAGATACTTGAAATGACATAAATACATGCTACATTTACATACTAGTGTCTCTATACAAAGTGTTACTAAGCTGCATCACTGGATTTACATAACGTTAGAAACCAGTTTTAGGTCCTTTTTTTTTGTTGGTGTACTGATGCAAACAAAGGTCACAGATACAACCCACAATACTAATGTATTGCTTTATCTATAATACTTTGATACAGAGTTTCTTTAAGAAACACACATGCTTAAAACACACATATAACACACATTGGGTCTGATTTATTTAATTAAAGCTCTCCAAGGCAGGAGAGGATACTCATTCATCAGTGAAGCTGAGTGATCCAGAAAACCTGGAATGGATCTGGTCCAGGATTCAAAACATTTGCTAGCAAGTAGCAAATGACTTTTAGGATATCCTTTCCAGGTTTCCTAGATCAGCCAGTTTAACTGATGAAAGTGTATCCTCTCCAGTCTTGGAGAGCTTTAATAAATCAGGTCCATTGTTTTGGTATATTGAAATACACCTATCTTTAGCAAACAAAATGGGTATTTTTATTAATTTGATAGTTATTTTTCTAATGTCTAAATGGTTGCTTTATTGTTCTGGGCAAGTTACTAGTAAATACATGGATTTACTAGAGATACATTGATTTACTAGTGGGTGGCATTTTTATTTCATACTGGTGCTGTGTACGCTTTCATTCACAATGAATACAAATGAAACTAATAAACTAAATTAAAATTCTAAACATTCACCAATCATAATTTGCATAGGACAATAAAACAAGCACTTTTGTGGGATGAACCATAACTCAAGACCCAACTCATAGGGAGAAACCTTTTTAGATAAATTTAAGAAGTTGATTTTGCTAGGGGGTACGGAATTTTAGGAGAACTTTTTATGTCTTCTAAAAATTTTATGTATTTGTACACTGCTGGTAAGATGCCATCTGGGGGTATTAAGAGAAGGAAGAACGGAAGGAAAATAAAAAAACAGAAGAAAATAATAGAAAGTGTTAGTGAGTATGGGCTTTATGCTGTAAAAGAGAAAAAAAGAAGTATGTCTGCCAAAATTTATAGCCCAGTTTGACTTTAATTTATGCAGTTGTTATTGATTTTGTGTTTCATTAAAAAAAATTGTGAAGTAACAGAATTATTTAATTTTCAAGTTTTTACTTTGATAACATCATATTGTTTAGTGTAAAAAAGTATATTCTTTTTTTTCTCGTTTCTATATATAATTTCTTTAAACTGAGGACATAAATGGACAAGACGTTACCTCAAGTAAGCATAAGACTTTGGAAATCAATAGCCACATCTATAGAGAAAAGGAGCAG
>NC_092867.1:39432249-39433613 GCF_032062135.1 Pyxicephalus adspersus | reverse complement strand
GTTTAGTGAGAGAGGGTCCTTCACATGGTTTTGATGGCGCCATCGAAAATACACAAGTCTGGTTCATGAATGTAGTTATAGTTATCATTATACCAGCCAACCACCTTTGCTCAACATTGGCGGTTCCAGTCTTGAAGAACAGAATAAAATATGGACTAATTTGTATGTGTACTGGACAAGTTTCAATTGGAAAACACTTCATGGTGGAATTTAGGGAATTTGCACACTTGCATAGCAGGGTACTTTGAACTGCACAAGTAAATCCATTGCAATTGGTCACTGATACTTACACAGTCAGCATGTTATGTACAGGAGGCTATGTTTTCCATTGTTGGCTATGTGCATGACACAGAAATAATTTTTACAAATTAGGTGTAAAAATAAGGTGTTTAATCAAAATATAGTGCTTTCCATTGCAAACAAATTATTTCTTCTGGAGCAGAATGCTAATTCAAACAATTTCATTTTTATACCTTGTTAACCATAGTTAATCATCATTTATATATAGTACTTTGCATTAGTACTTTGAATGTCTTTTTGAAACTTTTTAAGATTTTGTAGTCAACCTAAATTAAAAAGTCTAATGTCTTTAACGTCTTTAAAGTGAAATGTACATCATTTACTGAATTATGTACAAATAACTGATAACTCCTATTATCCTGCATAATTATACCTATGCAGTGAATGCCCTAATAAGCAAATACTTTCAGAAGTCCAAGTCTATGTCACAGGCTGACAATACAAGTGGAGCAGTTTACAGACAACAGTGGAAAGTTGTGGACAGGAAGTTACTGATGCAGGAAATGGTAGGTTTACCAGATTAAAATGTAATGAAAACTGCAAGTTGAAAATTACTTTTGAAATTACAATTACCAACTTGTCCTTAATCTTGAGCAATTTGCTGGAAATTAGGTGCAATATAAGGTAACCTTAATCAGTTAAATTAAAAAAAATAAAACCTAATATTTTTCTAAAGTGGAACTCAACCAAAAGTAAAAAAAATCACATTTACCTTTAATTCCATAGATCCTTTAGTTCTCAGTCGGGTCCCGCACTATCCTGGAATTCTGTTTTTGTTAATACCTCTGTTCCACTGAGACAATTTTATTTATTTCCTATCCTGGAGATGCAACAAGAAATAGGAGAAAATAATAGAGAATAGGCATGTTTATAGGAATAGGCATACCTTTTGGAAGATATGCCCTCACCTTTATTCTGGTAGCATTTCTAGCAATTTGGACCCACAGGGAATGGCCATTCAGTATACGACTTGAATGGAGAGATTTGTCCCCATTCACCTCTAGTGCTGAATGGCTGAGAAAAGGGAAACCCTGATGACGCTTGTGCCATCATCAGGGTTTCTC
>NC_092867.1:39386211-39431450 GCF_032062135.1 Pyxicephalus adspersus | reverse complement strand
ATTGCAGCTTGGCATTGCATGCTGTTATTAAGTCTATGATCTACCAGAACCCCCAGATCCTTTTCCATTTCTGACTTCCCCAAATGTATTCCCCCAGACAGTATGAAGCATGCATGTTGTTAGCTCCCAAATGCATTTATCTATTTTAAATGTCATTTGCCACTTAGCTGGCCAATCAAACAGTACATCCAGGTCTGTTTGTAGATTATAGACATCCTGCATGGACTTGATTCCAATCTTTTAATCCCAAACTCAATATCATTTATAAGGTTGTTAAACAGTAAAGGTCCCAACACTGAACCCTGGGGTACATCACTAACAACCCTAGACCTTTCAGAGTATGAATCATAAATTACAACTCTCTGGATGCAATCTTTAAGCCAGTTCTCTATCCACTTACAGACTGACTTTTCTAAACATATAGACACTAACTTGCATATTAACCGTCTGTGGGGTACAGTGTCAAATGCTTTAGTAAAGTCCAAGTACACCATATTAACTTCTACTCTACTGTCTACCTGTTTACGTACTTCCTCAAAAAAAGAAAGAAAATTTGTTTGACAACTTCAGTCTTTCTTTAAGCCATCATGGAGCAGAGCAATCAGTGGAGCTCTGCTCTGCTCTCCTTATTGCTCCCACAGCCCTAGCAGAGGTCTGGTATGTGTTCTGGGATGCAAAACACATGCCATCGCTCCACTAGGGCTGCAGGAGCAATCAAGAAAGTGGAGCTGTCGGGTACCGGTTATCTGAGTTCTCCATTTATCTAAGTTTCAGGTAATAAGGGTTCTACTGTATATATATATATATATATATATATATATATATATTCATACTTCCCTATAATACAGGTTTTCTACCCTTCTTCCTCATCCATTTTTTTCCAGAAATTCAATATTGTGCTGAACTACAGCTGAAATAGATAAAGATGTTTTTATAAAATGTTGAATCTTGAGTCTAAAACAAGCCAACCATATTTCAATATGTGTTTCAGTTATAGTTAGCTTTAAATAAAGCTGTAAAGGTTTCAAATAATGATTTCAACCTGTGAGGTGGCAGTGCTTCTGGCTTATGGGATTGCATGGCTATATATAAAAAAAACTAAACACATTTCTTCTTTCCACGACCATACAGACCATACAAATACGCTTTGAAAACTTTTATTTCATTCATCCTACTTGGTGCATCTGGCATTGCAAATATTACCTTTACATCAAACATTTTCCTAGGCACTGGGATTTTTCACAGTTGTATTAGTTATGTTGCCTGAGGTTTTAAATCTGGCTCTAGGCTGATCCTGGAATGGCATGGAGCTAATTCACTCTTCTTAAATCTTTGGAGAGAACTAAAATGTAAAGACAAGTTCAACAAGAATAATAAAAAGCCAAATCCCTAAGGATACAATACAGGCTGTTCAGTATTGATTTTTCTTTTCCATTCGCTTCTGATCTAAAGATGGAGCAGTTGCATTATAATGCAGAGTTTGTTTCCATCCCACTGTCCCATGAGAGAATTCAATTAACTTTAGTAATGTTGACAAAGTCATCAAACGCACACAGCAAAAATAAGTAGTCCTGTAATTCTGGAACTGTCTACTCAACGTTGGTCTACATATGTCTTAGTAAATATTTATAGTCATATCCATAAATTAGACAAAATTGTCAGGAGCAGCAAAACCAAGATGAAAAATCCCTTGGACTGTGCTGAACATATTTCATAAAATAACACAATTAAATATGAAGGACTTATGAGAAATATTGCAAAACAGTTTCAGTGCTTGCCTGTGCTAGACATTTTTACCTCTCTGGTGACTAAAGTGATTAGTAGATACATTTTTAAACCATAATGTATAAATTATTACACAGGATCTTGAGTGTGACTTGTGTATGATTTCTTCATGTAATTGAGTTAAGTTAGTACAAAACAAGCATGAATAAATGAAGCCATGAATTGTTTGTGTCTGGATTAGCAAATATTTTAAGATCAAATATTATCTGTAATCCTATGTATAGAAACTTGGATTTATTTAATGGTGACACTCTATTACTTCTATTACTATTATTTTCATGCACTTATATCTTAGGATCACTAGTTTCAGGGCAATTATCTGACTGCTAGCTTTGGGTGATCATAAATTTTCAGCAAAGTAAAGCCAACATTTCAGGTCCTAATACAGTTTTCAGGATTTAAGTAGGCTTTGTAAGGAAGATAAGGGTTATGATTGGATATTAGGATGGGCAAAACTGCCAATGAGTTCAGTATAACCCAAACCCAAAGAAGAGCCCCACTGGAGCCTATTTAGCTGTTCAGTTCAGCATATTGAAGAGCTAATGTCAAAAAGGCATGTATAATAGGGCACTGTTATTGGGAACATGTACCAATGATATAATTATATATATTATTTTTAATGAAAACCCCTATTATGGCAAAAGGGTGATTGTGTGACTCAAATCATGTAAAAACTATAATTCATGTAATTGTCACATCATCGTCTACCAATTGTTTCCTAGAAGCAGCATCCAAATCATCAGCACTTGGGTAGACATGCTAATTGTGAAATAGTAATTTTTTTATGTTAGAGGCTAGCGGCAATTTCAGCTATTTTTATGGCTTTTTAATATTTAATTCACACATAATCTTTTATGAGCACCTTAAATTCTGCTATACTCATGTGTCAGAGAGGAGTCACACTGTTACCTCAGCTCCTCTAAGTATAGAAATTATAGGGTACAACTTTGTACTAAAGTATTCAATTTCTAGTAGTACAATACAAATTACTGATTATTAGGTGTAAACCTACAAGATATTTTATAAATAAATGCCAGTCTGTGAAATGAAGCTTAAAGATGTTCTTGGTATGCTCAAGAGATGAATGATCCATCAACACTTGTGTCTTCTAAACTGTGGACTAATCTGTTTTCATTACCTCAAAGTAGTACTGTATCTATCTTTAATGTCATTTCCCTGTAACTCCTCTCACCATGTAGAAAAGTCTTCTGATTACATTGCAATGTAAATATTGAAATCATTCACACACCAGACAGAGAAGCTGGTTTGGGCATGTTTTACAAGATGAACCATGATGTTGGAAAACAATTAGACAAGGAAGGATAGTGATGAATGAGTGTCATCACTGTTCTTTGTTCTATAATTGTTTTCTAAACAGCACTTCAAGCCAATTGACACATAAAATTAATCTAGCAGCCAAGACCTAATTAATGCTTCTTATGACATTCAGTTGTTCTGCTCCACTTAAAAAACATTTGCAAACTAGCGTTTCTGTTAAAAAAAGAAAGAAAAAAAAAAGTTGAGAGAGAAATTGCTTGTTTTTTTTCCTGTACATAAATTTAGTGAATACCTGAGATTACACTGCAGGATGAAAATAGTTGTACAAAATGAGTTTACACCATAACCCTAAATAAAACTTTATTTTTAATGTTTTGAATAATGTATAGAAGAAATAGAATAATTGTAAAGATCCAATAGATTCTTTCCCTGATTTGAAGTTTCCTTGGGTTCTTATTACATAAATTTCCCCTTACTTCTTGTTCAGATGACTACTTTGACTGCTATAGGGCAAAGACAACTTTTTAATAGTGATACATATAACAATGGAAAACTAAATATTTCATCTTTTACATCTAATTTAAAATGTTTTTTGTTTGTCCCCATTGGAGTATACAACTGTTCTAATAAACACCACTATCATTATGGTAAGTGAGAAAATGATTTTGTGTGTACCAGTAAAAAATGCAGAGGTTGTTCTCTGCACTTACCTATCTTACCATGCATGTACTTCTCCAATGGAGACTTGCTTCTCCTGCAGCTTCTGGCTCTCACCAGTTATGTCATCCCTGTTCTGCTTCCCAACAGCTCACCTTTTGCACCCGGTTTCTGTCACTTTGGGTTGTTCTGTGCAGGGGCATGCATATGTGCACTCTTTGCATATCCTCTGATGGCCACCAACCCAATGTCTAAGGGGTCTGCTTTCCCTAGCTCTAGCAGGTAAACCCTGACCACATCTGCCTTGTCCAGCCCCCATCTGACCCCTGATTGCGTAGACTGTAAATGAATCCACACCAGCATCACAGCTTATTGCCCATGACAGTGAGTAATCTGAACCTGCCCCAACTCCAGCAAGATCTCCTGACCATGCTCCCTTCTCTAGACTCCATGTACTTTGTCTTGCCCTGGATATGGCTCCTGATCTTTTCTTCACTTCTGGCCCAATTGTTACTGCATCTGCTGTTCATCACCAGTCCAGTTATGTGCACTATATTCACATGCCTTGTTAAGTCTATTTTCACACCTGGTGTGTCAGTCTATCCCAAGTTTACCACACTGTAAAGAATTTTAGGCCATCTCCAGTCCTCCAGCAACGACCCTGATGCAACCTCATACCATGTTCAACTTCTTATGTTTAGCTTACTGTGATTGCAAAACAGTCTCATTTAAGTCAACTGTGTCTGGCTGCTCAAGGATGGCGAGAGGCTACATAGCCTGTATGAAAACTACACCACAAACCACCATGGTGTAAATGCAACCTCATGTACACATCAACATGAAAATAAATGCAACAATTCGGATGACTATGAGTGTGGTGAGATGCACGATAAACCATCTAAAATTGGCTGTAATTAGTAACTTGTCACACTGACAAGTTTACAACCAATGGTTAAAAAAGTGAGTAACCTAGCAGAGTCAGCTAAAACTACCTCCTTCTCATGTTCCTCTCAAATTTAAATCAGCCAATTTCCAATGGACCATGAACAGGCTTCCTTGACTCCTGTTCATGCTAAACTCTAAAATTCTGAAGAAGTGCTTCAGCACTCCATCTCCCACATGTTGATGGAGAACTCAAAACAGCCAAAAGGGTGGGGATGAAGACTTTCCATACACTGATGTCCAAATATTACTTTCCTTTGAGGAGTAGGACTGGTCAGAGCAGATTGTGTCACTATATCTTGTAGAGTCCTCTACAATAGTCTGCAGGTCATCTCTGAAATGATATGCAAAAATAGTGATACATTGACTTCTAATCCTAATGTTGCTGTATCACTATATAGGGGCCAGTCCTACTCCTCCCAATTGTGTAGGGTGAAAAATGTACACTCAAAACCACCACCACATTCAGTGGCTCAATACATGAATGTCATCACTGCTGACACAACAACAAATACCCTTTTAAACTGATAGCCATACCTGACTTTTCTGACTTTGTGGCCTGTGCTATCCCTAAGTACAACATGCCCATCTGACACTATTTTTACCAAAAAAATATATTCTGGCCCCATGACCAAGAACATGTTCATGTCATTGCGGTTAATACCTTATCTTCTGCCATCTGTGTTGCAATAGGAGGATTTTGCTTACTGTCTTTATGTTGCGACAGGAAGGGAGTATATAGCTTTCCAATTTAAGAAACATTGCTACTTAGACAGTCTTAACCCCTATTTAAAGTTTTACAGCTTTTAAATTTACTATTACTTTTATTTTTCGTGACATCAGTGGTTGCGAGGGTCCTCCTACTGGTAACACAGACCACAAGAACAACCTTACAGATTCCTGGCAGATGGCCTTTTGCCATTGGTATAGTGACCCAATTGGTTTCAAAGAAATATTCATAATGAATGAAGTACCTTCAAATGTTTTCACAAAAAAATGATTAACCTCCCTATTAGTAATTGTGCATAATAATTGTTTATATGCCATGGCTACATTGACATTCATGGGTATTTAGGTTTACTTGAGGCTTTCCATTCCCTGCAGGCAGGCTAGGGCTTGCTGATGCGTACATTCTCCATAATTATGTATCTAATTCCCCGTTTGGTAATAATATTAATTCAAGAAATGAATGTATAATGACTGTTAAACATGTAGTGAGCAGTTGTAATATGTATAGCACAGTCTACACTGCATACATGAACATATGATGAATTACTTGTCAGAATAGCAGCAGGGCCTTCAATTTGCCATAACGAAATCTTGGGAAATGAAAGCAAATGCATTTGTTCAGGAGGCAAGTCATCAACGTGCCCTAAAGATAGTTAAAAAGGAAGCAGCTATGCCTGCACAATAACGTATTAGACTTGTTTGTAACGTTTTCACAATGACAAATTGCCTGCAGTCAACAGCTGTAAAGTAGCATTTAACCAAGTTACAATGAGTAGCAAATTGGAATAGAAAGAGACGTTTACCACCAAGTACACAAGAAAATGTTAGGCTCAATCAGCTAAATGTGCAGAAAATGCAAAGAAATGTCAATTTAGAAATATTCAAATATTTGTATGTTAAAAAAAAGTAATTATAGTTTACACAACTTCTCTGAAAACATTGATTCATGTGAAAATTATTAATGATAGACTTATAATCAATCTTTTGCATGTCTACCTATATTTATGTTGCCTAAAAATGTACACAAGGTACCATTGAACACACAGATAAAATATACATAAGGAAAATATTTTACTTATCACATGGTTTGTATTTCTGTCTTTTCCAAATCTGAAATTTAAACAACGCTAGAGCTAACAAGGTGTATAACAATATTTTACCAGTCACCAGTTACCAGTTAGACTTAGGAGTACACTGTTGTCCTCATTCTGTCCCAGCTTTCTGACTAGACAGTGAAAAAGTTGACTGGCTGAGGTCATGCATCTCTCCACTCTGCATTCCCCTTTTAGTATCATGTTTCTTGACATCACATTTTTTAGAGAAGCTTTTCTTTACCCCTGACTTGCTCCTTTTCTTACTGGGGTTTTGCTATAGAGAAGACTGAAAGCCATAGACCTGCCAACAAGTCATAATAAAAATAATATTTAAAATGTGCAATGATAATAACACCAATATTTGTTGAACCAATTTAAATACAAAACAGATTTTTGGGTAAACCATAACGGGTCACTTCATTCAAACAATAAACAACAAACACTCAAATAGAATATTATATCTATTTCTGAACAGGTTAATAAAATTGTTCATATACCCTTACATAATACAGAAATAATGTTACTGATAATATGATCTAGTGTGTGTATATTTTGTAAACCTTGGATCATAAAAAAGGTCCCTGTAGGTTATGTTGTATATTTAAGGATCTGGAAAAACACAATAATTTCATTAAAATAGATTATGAAGAGACAAAGATATAGACACAAATGTAATGTATAAGAAAGTGAACATAATAACAGAAGAAATCATTTTAATGAGAAAGCAATAGATCTATATGAAAATATAATGATGCTTGGATTATACAGCAGGGCAATATTTCAGTATAACAGCAACTAATAAAGTGTATTTATAGTCAATACCTAATTTAGGATAGAATGGAGAAGGAAGAAAACCAGTAGAGTGTTTGTCAATCTGTGTCCCATTGGGGAATTTTATCATCACTTTCTACCCCAGAGATGCTATGGAAAGTTAGTGAGGGGAATTCCATTGGAAAATTTCCCCTTACCTCTTATCCTAATTTTTTTTGTTTTTCCTTACTTATTTTTTACATACCATCATTTGGTCATAACTACATATGGAGGAATGAATTTAACACAAAGACAGTAAATTCTATCTGGTCTGTTTTCCTAGAAATTACACTTATAACACTTGTAAGTTGATAATCAAAAGCTGTCATCACAGTTCCTGAAAACATAACCATGAAGTGCATTTTACAAACAAGAAACAATCAGCAAAGTAGCCACAGTTTAATGAGGAACCTCTTCTCTTCCATATGTTGTCAAGCACCCTCATTATAGGACTGGAGCTTTTATGCTATTGCAAATGTCAACACAGTCATGTGATGAAAAAAAGTCAACAAATCGTGTTTATGTACTTTTTCATATTTAAACAAGCCAACATTATATCTTTATTCAAACAGTCCTAACAAATAATACACTGGTGTTGATGTTTTAATTTTTTCCAATCTAAATATGAATCTAAAAATAAAATTGTCATGTCAAGCTCAAAGGAGCTTTCCAAGACCCCAAGAAAGTTGAAGGTACTTATACATCTGACAAGTGTTTTATCATAATAACTCCAATCCAAGTAAAATGATTGATAAAGTAAATTTACCTAAATAAATCTTAATTTTCAAATTTATTTTCATTATAAAAATCTCATTATGTATAGAGAGGTATCAAGGGACCACTGTTCTCTAGGTTAATGATGTTTGTGGTATCCTTATGCCAAGTTCAATAATGTTCTCTTAACACGCTTAGATTGTAGGTTGTGATGTTGTTGAGTCTAGCAAAGTACTGGAAGAAAAAGGATTTCAAGCTTATGGGTGATTAGAGTTTCCAAATCCTCAAAATTTTACTACAGAATCTGCAGTTATCTATTGCAACAATTGTCAAATTTCATGCATGTATGATCAGAGAAAGATAGCCCCAGTTTAACCTGTAATTAGTGGAAATCGCACACTAGCAAATCCACTAGTGAATGGTTTTAAAAGGCAAAACAGAGGGTTAATGAATAGCCTAGTCAAGATCCTGATTTGAATCCCTTTGAAATATTGTGGGGGTTTTGAAACAAGCAGGTCATGCGAAAAAAAACCATAAACCTCCTGCAAATAAGGAAATTTTGCATTGAAGTGTCGTCAATGTTTATACCTAGAACTGATGGACAGGTATGCAAAACGCCTATAAAACATTTTCTGCTAAAGGGTAGAATAACTCCTTCTAAGGCTATAAATGTAGGTAATTTTCCCACATTACACCATTACATTGATTGATATGTTTGCTAAAAAATAGAAAGCATTTTTTGTTTATTTACTTTTTTATTATGTCATCGTCTTATCAGTAGGTCTTCCATAAATATTATTTAATTTTTGTCTGGATAAGGCTCACAATAGGTGTAGTGCTGAAGATTTGTGGTGCTTTATTTGGAATCCAAGTCCAAAGTGTCCTGAAAGAAATGGGTGGCCTATCCCAGGCCATGAACTCCATCTTTATTCCACACCAGAACTTGAAGATGGCCAGGATGCACCTGGCTAATGATGACAAAATGGCTCGTACCTTTTAGACTAGGTGAAGTTGAGCAGGTGGCTCTGAGATAGGCTGTGTGTAGCCTTTATGCTGGGAAAAAAATTCAAAAAGCTTAGCTCCACTGAACAAATTCCTCTGAAGAGAGTGTTTGCTAGTGAGGAGGCTGAAATTTGTGTTAATTTCTGCCAAACTACAATGACACTGATTCCCTTTGTGTGAGAACCCTAGAACCCTAGATGTTTATTTTGTGATTGTTTTCTTGGAGAGAATAAAAGTGGGCAGACTGCCTTAAATTTTAATTGGAGTTGAAAATAACTTTATACAAGTATTTTATTTGATACATATATATATATATATATATATATATATATATATATATATATATATACATATATTTTTTTTGTAATATATATATATATATATATATATATATATATTTATATATATATGTTTGTTCTCAGCAGGTCTTACTTGCAAGTGTGTATATTAGACATTTTGGTAAAACACGTTCTTTACATGTATATTGTTATATATATTAAAAGTTTTTCAAACTTAATCCTGTTGAAAAGAAGCATTTCAATTTTAGTTTTATGTCATTAACAGAATTAATGTTTTGCCCCTACCATCTCTAAAGTATTTTATTTTTTATAGTCAAACACTATCAACAAGGCTATGTTACCAGTTATTTAGCATTAGAAAATGATAAAAAAAGGTTTGAAACTGAACAATGGTACAAATGAGTTTTTACAGATTTCTGATAAGAAAGTTAGGTATTCTTCAAGACATGTCAAAGTCCTTTGAAGTACTTTGTGCAAATAATTGGTCATCTACACTTTTGACCCTGTCACATCTACTTTAACTTTGGCATTCATATTGTAGGATTACCTGTCATGTGTTAAAATGCTTCAAGAACATACTATGACATAAGGATGAATCAGATTAGAGATGCCATTATTAGAGAACAGCCATCACATCAATATGTGTCACCATGCATGTATTTATATCAAAACAACTTTAAGCTAATTATAAAAGATTTATTTTTTTCACAGAGCAAGAGCGCTAATGTAGATTTCAACCTCTAATAGTATTTTAATGCAGAGCGCATGGGGAAAATCCTGAATTATTTAGTAACTGAGAGAATTGGTAATTTCATATAGTCATGTTACGTTACGTTGTGTTATGACATTATCAGTAATTGTTATATTAAAAAAAGCTGAAAAGGTCAAAGCTAAATGTGTAGTAAGTTCTTAACATTGGGAACATTTGAAAGACATTTAACAAAGTGCTTAGGTTGTATCACTCTGCTAAGTAAAGATAACAAAATTAAGGAACTTCTTTTAAGATGTATTTTTTTCTTAAAGGCTAGCAAAAGTAAACTTCTTTATTTTAATTTTATTTTAATTACATTTTTATTAATAAAGCACAATGAGAGAGAAAGCAGGCTATTACTAGCAATTCTGTTAGTAAAATAAAGTTTATTCACACAATATTTAAATCCTATTTCCAACATAGATCAACTATACTATTAAATGGTTTGAGGTTAAACAAACTGTACAGATGGTTTGAACAGTAAACCAAAATGTCAGGGTATTTATCTCAGGGTCCTGACAAGTTTCGCCTCTTGGTTTCCTCAGGGGACTGAGACCAAAAGTATGTATTAAAAATATTCAGTTGTACAAATTAATTGGGGACAGCTGGATCAAAGCATCCCTAGGTTCTCAAACACACATGTTCACTTAGTCACTTTTGCTTTGCCAATCCAAACGATATTGATAAGTGGTATTACTGTGGAGGTGGGGAATAATAATTTTTGTGTTCCTGCTTATTGGTGATTCAGTGTGATCAGTAACAAGGTGTTCACAGCACAGCCTCAGGCTTGGCAACTGTTAACTTCAATTATTTAAGTAGTCCCTTTTGGTATATTCCTAAATCCACAGTGTTAATGCCACACATCAATAACAAAAAGAACACCAGAAGGTTAGTAGGGGTAAAACCAGACTGGTTTCACCATCATAATACCAGGCAGGTTTTTAATTTGAACCTAAACTGGCAAACCTATTTTATTTTAATGCCTATAAAGTTGTGGTAAACTTAGGAAAGTATTTAATAGTCCATGTGACAAATCTGCATTTGCTTTCATGTACAAGAGAATGAATACACTAAGTACATTTTGGGTAATTTGTTTACCTAAAGATATCACTTGATAGGCACAGCTTAAATACAGATTTACTGTTTGCCTGATCAAATATGTCGGATATATGGAAATTAGATATCTTTATCTGCTTGGTTTTGAAACACTTATTGTGGAAAAAATGTCTCTCAACTCAAACCAACACTTATTTAATTTTAGATAGAGCCAAAAAGGGTTAGAGAAACTCTGCATCAATATTTGGGAGATTTGCCATTACTCATCTGAGACACTCGGATTACAACTTCCACTGGTGTATTTATTATTGTTTGTGCTTTTCTGTCCTGGGGAGGACCTCTCTTTTCATTTCTTGTTTGACATTGCAGGGATAGACAGTAAAGAAAAATCTCATCAATGGGGTCACAAACAGAAATAAAAACCTGATAGGAATTGTAACTCTCTTTCATGCTGTCCAAAAAGACAAACTTACTGGAGATGAACTTTAAATTTTCTGTAACTGTCAGCACAAGATGGTGTTGTTATGACCACATGTAATCTAGCCAGACTATAATCTTGAGGAAACTATAATAATTGATTCAGGAATGAGCAATTCTCTATTTTTTATTACACCCAAACTGCTGTATTTTTGAGGAAAAAAAGGCACTTTGTAAAAGAATTTAAAAAGTAAAAGAGCTAAGACATACTAGCAAAATTTACCTGTTTTTACACAGGAGAGTTTATTATTTTATTGTGGCTTTTTACTGAAAATGTATGTGATATTAACATTAAAATATAGGCAGATATAAAATTATCATTAAGCAAGATCTTGTTAACGCATGTCTGTGGATAGATTCATCTTGATATGCTTCAGGTTACTGTATACCATTTGTCATGACTTGATGTGTACATTTTAATTTTCAGAATGTGCTGAGGCATTGATAAAGATTTCAGGGAATTGACAGCCCAATAGATTTATGATGTGTAATCAAAATGCAATGACGTATTAACAAATATAAGATTACATTCTAAGAGTCACAGTCCCACAATGAAGGATAGAAAAGTTAGTCATTTTTAATATCAATCTTCTTAATATGTTTTAGAAACATGTTAACTTCTTCAGCATTACAAAACACTAAAGAATGGTTAATGAATGGGTGTGGGTCAAAATCAAGAGTATCACAGGCAAAAATAGAATGTGTGAAACATTTTGAATATGTTTACACTACATGATGTGCCAGTGCTGAGAATAAATGCCATCAGTCTTGGAGAAAGGGCTTTAGATAAAATATAGATAAAATATATTTACTGGCTTTGGAACACCACAACTTGTCTATCTAGCATACTTGTTAATATAAATTTCTAATACAGGTTTTCACAGAAACCAATGTACATTTGTATAAAACAAATACATTGAAGTGAAACACATTCACTTATATACACCATACATTGATCTGCATAAGTATTTTACCCCTTTAAATTTCTGCCTAACCCACCACAATGGAACAAAAATCGTTCACACCCATAGCATGCTAGTATAAATAGTCTCTTATCTGGATCAATGGCACTCCAGTAATAAAACAGTTGGTATGCATTCTTATTTATACGAGGAAAATAATTATAATTGTCTAAAAAGTAGGCTAGCAGTGGTCAAAGAACTCTATAGGAACATATTAAATTCAAACTTAATGTTTAACCCATTTGGGGCGCTTCATTATGACAATAAATTCATACACAGTTTTTTTGGTGAGGTGAGTGATGTTGAAATGAACTCAGATGCATGCATTATTATTAAGGAATGTGAACCTTTCATGTGTCTCTTTTGTTTCTGATATATTAATTATAATAAATTATATTTAGTTATGTAGGTACATGATTCTTTTTTTACTGTAAAAGTAGGTATTTAAAAAAAAAAAAAAGCATATTAAGATAGACATCATACTAAAACAATAAATAAAGTGATGTCACTGGGTTTTTTCTTAGCATTTTGCAAATACAAAGGACCCAAAGTCCCACCAGAATGAATTCAGCACAGTGCTGGAACATCTTGAAATTTGGTAACATTATTTTTTGGAGCGCCAAGTGAGTTGATAGAACCCAGGGAATAAGGAAGAGGGGTGCAAGATTTCTTTGCTATTTTTCTTCAGCATTGTGCAACAAGGGGGTCCCCCCAACTTAAACTTTGCATGAAAATCATATTGATCCTAAGGACTTGCATTTATTGGCAGGTGGTAATTCTTAATAAATTTAAATTCACTATACAGTTACCTTTTACCCCAATCGCAGGTTAATTTAAACTGCCAATTAAGATCTTAAGCTCTCATCTTTCTTGCAAGGGTAGCCACTTCACTAGAAAACTTTAGATTATTAGTAAACTGAAAATGTTTGGGCATTTCTGCTATAAAGTGTCTTTAAAAATCTGGTGGCTATATTTTTGCAAAACAAATTGTTAAATCTGTGTAACACTGTGTTCATTTCTGGGTTACATTTTCAAACAATAGAACAACGAAAACACCCCCATGGTTTTGTAAATATTGTGACAGTATAGCACAGTATGTTAAAAACATATTTCCATGAATTTACAGCATTGTGATTTGATGACAAACGTTTGATATGTTTACTTCATAATAGTTCTGCATGTATTTATATTGCAATTTGCGCTAACACCAGGATCTAATCAGGTTTTGTTTATAATCTACTTATGCATTAGTCTCCCAGACAAGTACTGTAAATGTGGATTTCAATATGTAACACTCTATGTGAACATCTTGCTGCACTTTTGAACTGAGCTCAGTAAAACTGTTCTTGACAATACCCACTGTGCCTGACTTTATGAAAAGAAACAATGTCATTGGAGAAAGTAAATAGAACTCATTTCTCTAAATTGTTTTTGATTGTTCCGACTGAAATGTGAAAACTGAATTCAAGCTGTGTGACATTCAAAAGATCCTGAATACCAAAGAATAAAACTGGTGTTCTTATGTAAATAGGCTGTATACTTAAAGTGAATAGTTAGTCTTGTAACTTTAAATCTAATGTAAAACCAGCTTTACATGTAGAATTATTATGATAAAGGCAAAGAAATGTCATGAATATACAGTATTGTTAAAACAAAGCTTTATTAGGTACAGACATAATGTTAGATAAATATAAAATACTTTATTATATGGATACATTTAAATTCCATATTTTTTTTTATTTGAAATTAAGGCATAAATAACAAAGTTTTGAAACATTCATCTACAAATATAAATGTATCTAATCATATAAAGGGTTTGATCTGCAGCCTATATTCATAATAGTTGAGAACCATACCCAAGAGTGTGTTTGGACTGGAAGATTTACTTTGATGTATTTTTATGTTCGGGTTTAAACCCTGAATTTTTCACTAACAACAGTATTTTTTTGTAAGTGGTTTGCCTAAGGCCCTGGTCTTGCACCAGTATTCACTAGACGCCAACCCCCTCCACACTCTTTATCTATAGTAAGCCCCCACCCTGGTTGAACTGTCCCAGCACACGGTTGCCCCCAGGACTTCAATGTGCAAAAGAGGGCATCTGTGGGGAGCTTGCGGAGGAGCAGAAGCCCACCAAGGAGGAAAGGGAACACAGTGGAAGTAAGAAAGTCCAAGGTTAGTTACCAGTCATTCAATAGATAAGCAGTACAGGAATATCCAGAAGAGGTGAGTCCAGAAACAAAGCCACGTGTTATACACAGGTATCAGCCGAACAAGCAAGGTATGCAGAGGTTAAGATAAGCAGAGTTGAGATCACAAACAAATTTCAGTTCTGGCAACAAAAATCCCAGGTTCAGAAAACAGGCAGATTCTGCAACAGAAAATCACACTACCAGCAGATTAGAAGGACTAATTGCTACAGTGGGAAACTGGTCTTGGGAGCTGAGAAGCTTTAAAGGACCAGTAGGCAATGAGGGGGGAACGATCAAGCCATAGACTAATGCACTCATTGGTTGAAATAACATATTCTAAAATCCCCTTTCAGCTGCACATTCTCAGAGCAAGGGATGCTGCATGACTGCAAAGCACTGATGGCTAATTGCTTGATCTCCTTTGCTACTGTAAGCTACACTGTCAGAAAGAATATATGGGGTACACTAAACTGCGATGGCTTACTGTTGGTCAGATAACCATCTCTTAAAAGCCTTAAGATAAGTTTGACTTTTTGATGATATGTTGTAGTAGCTTATCTGAAACATTAGCCAACTTTGGGTCTCCTCTCATAAACAAGTTCCCAGTTCTTGTCCAACACCATATTATATAGCATATATAGCATCTAATGACATATTGAAAAGCATATTTCATAATTTAACATAAAGGCAAGCTAATATATTATTCATCTTTTTTTAACAGATAGTTTGAAAGGCCCGTATCCAAGTCTGCATGTTCCAGATCTTTACACATTTATTTATTTATTAAGTTTAAAAATGTGAGTAAACCTTAAAATTTGCATAACATAAATATTGCCTGTTTGGATGTATTTGCATTTATTATAACATATAAAATATATTGTGATCCGGACAATATCCGTGTCTTCTTGTAAAAAAAAATATTTGCTGGCCTGCTTGCATACTATGGAAATACACCCCGTCTCTGTGTTTAATTCACTACAGCATGTTTTCATTCTGCAATAACTCTGAATACTAAATTACTAACTCTGGTCTGTTCAACAATCCTTGGTATAGCTTCTAATCCTCCTCCAAGTCACCACTTGTGTATGTATGTGTATATATGTATATTGTACAGTACTTGAGGGATGGGTCCTGGATGGACTCTTTAAAATCAGGGTGTATACTGGGAAAAGTGTACTAAATAAGTGTACTAAATAAACATTATATTACACCTACACACAAATAAATATTGGGATATGGAGGAGGAGCAGCAGCAGGTCTCTATTTGGTTACAAAACAATATAGCTTGGTTTATGGAAAGCCAGGTTGTTAGGGTCTTGGAACCCTACCAGAGAAAAAAATAGGAGGGTTTCCCTGGTCCACCAGATTAATGTCCTGGTTTTCACCTGTGGAGGTAAAGCACAGGTGTGCCATTTAATGTGGCACAGGTGTGCATTATGTTGTCAGGAGCTCAGTGTGATGGCAAAGCTGAGATTGGAACAGAGCTCTACAGGACAAACTGCACTATTTTGTGAGTTTTCATATGAAAAGTGATTGTATAAATATCTTATGCCAGTCAGTTAGGGACATGAGTATGCCTTTTAGTACCTCAGACACTGTTGTTGTTTTGCTTTTGCTGACATTTATGCAATAAATTATTCTGGCTTATGCCTGCATTGGATTTGAACAGAAAGCCTGTTGTTTGGATTATTCTGATGTCTTTGAAAGGGTATTTCTGAAAAGTTAGAAAAAAAGAAACCACTATCTCTTAAAAAAGTAGCTAGGTTTCAGTTTTGTCATACATGGAGAAGGCATGGTCTCTCTCTCTCTCTCTCATATACTTGATAGTGATCAAGCAGAGTCATACTTTCTCATACCTATGTATTTTTCACTGTCATTTTTTTTTTCAATTGAATTTTGGTTGGTTTATGTATTCAAAACTACATATCATACTTAATTCTATCTTCTATTTAGCCTACTTAAAATTCAATTTTTTTGTATTCTTTCAAAGGTGGCTTCAGCTATAGCGTGGTATATTTTATGTATAGTTTTTGTTTCATTGTATATAATCTCTTAGAACACATTTGTGTTAATTATCCAAAGTAGAAAAGCTATTAAAAAAGATATTATACTTGCTTTTCATAATCTGCTAAATTGCAGATGTGACTTTTTTTAACACACAAAAGTTGCTTTTACACCTTAAATTCAGATGTCTGCAAAGAGATACTTTGTCAAAAAAATAGGAAAAGGTTAGAGCAGGCATCTGAATTTAGGGGGATTAGCAACTTTTGTGTGTAAAAAAAAAAAAAAGTCATATCTGTTTCACATCATATTTTAGCTTTAACTTACCGTATTTTCTTTAAATTATCTGCAAGTCAATTTTAATCATATCTGGCACTTTTTTCCTAGTTCACATCTTATTTGAATAGACAGTTGAGAGATATTTTTTATTCATGCTGCCTTGATGAGCCTAAACAAGAAATTCTGGATCACACAGAAGCTTTTAAAGCTTAAAAAAAAGAAAAAAAAGTAAAACGACTACCTTCAAATAGGTGAAATGTAAATTAATATTAATGACAACATACAAACAAGATATGATTGTGAAGATCTATTCTTATTTAAATTGCTACTGTAATGTCTATAATCATAACTGCTTTTGTCAAAAAGCTTTGCTTTATGAATACCATTCTTTCCTCTTTGAAAGAATATGTATTTGAGAAAATGATGGTATAGAGAATAGAACTTTTTTCTGGGAATCATACCCATGAAAGAATAGTCGTACTGGTAATATAACATAAAAAATATAGGATTTTAAAAAAAGCTTTTAGTTTTTTTTTTTTTTTTAACGAAATTAATAGTCCTACAAACTATAGAGTTTCTTCCCATGGGGCCTTTAATAATTAAGGATTAAAAAAAAAAACTTTAGTAAAGTTTACCTGTCAGAAGCTCATATCTGTTTTTAAGGGTTACATTTCGTAGCTGCAGGGTCAAACCTTAGCTTAACTTTGCCTGGTTCTATACTATAGTTATCTTTTTTTTTCTGTGTGTCGCTAATAATATACTGTTGGGATTATCATAGAAAGAATATTTGAGTGCTCTTGAGCGCTCCTTCTGCGCATGCCCAAGTATCTTGGGTATGCGCAGAAGCAGCCTTTTTGTGAAAAGGGAAAAAAATTGCCAATCTAATGCATGCACAGTGAGATCGGCAAGTTTTTTCCAACCTACGTCACCCGATCTTGCACCTGGGTCGGGTGACGTAGGAAGAAGAACTCGTAATAGGAGACGAAAATGGCAGTGCCCGGTGCGCCGGCTCAGAGACAGATGCAGGATGACGCAGGACCCGATGGAAGAGACCACCGGACTGATCGACTGTGCTGTAGGATTGAAGATAAGTGGATTTTTTTTGTTTTGGGGGACTTTTGAGTCTAGTTCCTCTTTAAGCTAAATTTAATTTTAAGGGTTAAAAGTTTTTGATAGAAATGTTGACTGTAGTCATAGGGCAAAGAGGGGAAATAAGTATGTGGCAAACTAAACAAGTTAAGGCCAATGGTCCTTACTGCCATCTACATAAACCATATGGTCATCAGTTATATATGGAGTTATAAAGACAAGACTATAATCAGCAAAAAAAAAAAAAAAAAAACTGACATATTTTTATTGATGTGCATCATTCTCAGAGCAAACAATATGCAAGAACTCCATTGCACACACCGAAATCAACTGTCTACTTTCCAGAGAAGCTCACAGTCAAGGGTCATATCCAGGGGTGTAGTGGGGTGGGAAGGCCGTGTCCTAACTTTTTAGCCCACTCTTATTTACAAAGAAGTCTTTGGTGGTCTGCAGCTGTGGCTGGGGGAAGAAGAAGGACACCGCTGGGGGGCACATTGGTCAGAGCCACAGAGCATGTCCCCTGTACTGATCGCAGGCTGCAGGTGGTGGGCGGTTTGTCTCTCTGACTACAACACCCCCACTCTCCCATTGCAGGTGTCCACAGGCTCAGACCTGTGATAGGAGAGTGGGTGGCAAGAAAGTTAGGCCTGGAACATGCAAGGCCAGGGAGCATAGGGGAAGGCGGACATGAATGGGCAGACAGGAAAGGGTTAAGAAATTAGTTTAGAAGTGAGCATGGTAGCATGGAGCATGGTAGCATGGAGCATGGAGTTTAAGCAGGTGAAGGAGGGGTCAAAAAGCTAAAAAGGTCAGGAAGAGAAGTGGGAGAATTATTTGGAGTAGACAGAGAGCAGGAGAAAGTTTCCTACCCCCCCCTCCCCCTTTTGCAGTACAGGTTGTGGGATAGACCAGTTGGGTGAGTGGTTGAGGTCCTCGAAGGGTGTGTGTGATTTGTTAAAAAATGGCTATGGATTTGGGGACCCATCCATGGTTTGGAGTTCCTGTGGTTTGGATAATTTTGTTTGGAGCAAGATGTTGGGGTCTGCAAAAAATGGAAATGGAAGGAATCTATCATTTCTGAGCTAGGAACATTGGCGACTAGGAAGAAAAGTATTTTGATAATTGTTATAATAAAAAGCCTTTGGGTAATTTAACCAACAAACTCTGTTTTTTTTATTGGGTGAAGGTTTTTTAAAATATGGGTTAAAGGTTGGGGGGGGTTAAGGGGTTTGGGTGGGTAGAAGTCGGCATAATTCTATTTTTAGACTACTTTTGGATCATTTTTTTAAGTACCAACCTAACATTCTTAAAGAAAGCAGGCCCTTTTCGAATGAAGAATAAATGGCATGTACTTGATAAATAAAGCATACTTACTATACTATGTATTTTAATTAGAAAAGAAACATGGCATATTATGATTTGACTAGCAAGATCACAATATAAATTGAGGTGAATTTTATTTTTGGAAACTTGAAAAAATGTTTAAGTCTTTTGATTTATAGTTCCTATTTTATTTATTACAATAGATTGGATAGACATACTTGTAGGCACACGTATGTTAAAATGTCCTTCTTGTCCTGTTTGGGGGAGACACTAAACAAGACATAAAGGCTCCCCCATACCACCCAATAAAAAGTTTATATGTACTTTGGAAACATTTGCTTATATTGCTTTTTTTGGGATGTAATCAAGCATAATTGAACAGACCTAAAATAAATATTAGAAAAAAATACAAACAATCATATATTGTTTAATATATTATGTCTTGAAAGAAATTCAGAAATTTGTCTCAATGCTGATAAATCCTATTTATTTATGAATTTATATCTTATCAGCTCAGTCACTCACATGTTTTAACATTTCCATTTTAGGTGATGCTGGTTTGACTTAAAGGTGATATTGACTCCTACCTCTGCTCAAAAGTAAATTACAAGAGAAGAGGATGTGACAGATCCGCTCACAATGGGTGATTATATTCACAAAGGATAAGGTGAGAGAAGGTCATTTTATCAGACAGGCAAGAAAACTGTTTTATTTTTTTTTAAAGTACTCAATTCAAAACCAAGAAATTCAAATGAAATAGTTTATTTAAATACTTATTACACTAAAAATAAAACTCATCAAAGGCTTCAAGCAAAGATATGACTTGGGGATTAGTCGATTGCTTCTGAATTTGTTTTAAATTGGGCACAGTAGATTTTTATTATCAAAAACCAGGCTTACAAATGTTAACAGAATTACCCCTTATATTATTTTAGGAACTCCTGCCACACAGTCTGGTTTCGGCAAAAACCTAGTAAGTGGGAGTCTATGGGGGTTAGCTCTCCAAGAACTATGTTGCAGACTGCCATTAAATTATGTATTGTACAGATATTTTGGCTATTTTCTTTAATCCTTAACACTACATATTGTCAACCAAACCTCCATTCATTGCAACTAATTTTCTACCTTCTTGTTGACTTGACAACAAGCTCAGACCCTGAAACTTAATGATGTTCAGTAACCATAAGCAAAAATTCAACAAGTCAAACTTGAAGCAAAACTAAACCATATGTTACTCACCTTTCTTCACTTCTTCTCTGCAATCTTTGTAATCATCACGACAATCAGTACATTCAAGTCATTAATAACTTTTTTTTTGCACACTTAAAATCAGTAATAGAAAAAAAAAAAACATCCATTTGTTGAAAATAAAAAAGTTTTATAACTAGCAGGTTACCATTAAACTCTCTCCAAGCAAAAGCCATCAACAAAGGCTTTCATGTTTTGCTTCTATCTTTTTTTTTTTTTTGGGGGGGGGACAATGCACTTTATTAAAATGTAGTAGTGATAGTATTAGAAGTATTTATAAATACATTTAGAAATATTAGTGATTACAAAGGTTTTGTGGTTCACTTAAAATATGAGAATTAAGATATTGTTTTTAAGAATATTTCCTTTTCACATATTATGAAGTAGATTAAACCTATATCTAAATCACAGATAGCACAATTGGATTAAATATTCAATTTTTTTTAAAACAAGACAAGTATGTCTAAATCACGAAATTGATTGATTTGAAAAAAAAAAGATGAAGTAAAAGTATTCCCTCTAGACAGTATGAAGTATGCATGTTGTTAGATCCCAAGTGCATAATTTTACATTTATCTATTTTTAATGTCATTTGCCACTTGGCTGCCCAATCAAACAGAACATCCAGGTCTGCTTGTAGATTACAGACATCCTGTATGGATGTCTGTAATCCATTAATTCCATTACATAGTTTGGTGTCATCTGCAAACACAGAAATGGTACTTTGAATCCCAAACTCTATATCATTTATAAGGATGTTAAACAGTAAAGGTCCTGAAACACTGAACCCTGAACCCTGGGGTACACCACTAATAACTTTAGACCATTTAGAGTATGAATCATTAATTACAACTCTCTGGATGCGCTCTTTAAGCCAGTTCTCTACCCATTTACAGATTGACTTTTCTAAACCTATCGACCCTAACTTGCATATTAACCGTCTGTGGGGTACAGTGTTAAATGCTTTAGAAAAGTCAGGGTACACTATACCAACTGCTATTCCACTGTCCACCTGTTTACTTACTTCCTCATGAAAGAGACTAAATTTGTTTGACAACTTCTGTCTTTCTTGAAGCCATGCTGACTATCACTCACAATAATATTTTCTAGCAGAAACTTCTCTATGTAGTTCTTTATCAAACTCTCTAAGACCATTCCAACTATGGACGTTAAACTAACGGGTCTGTAATTACCTGGTAATGACTTTGCGCCCTTTTTGAAGATGGAACCATATTGGCCTTACGCATTACCTGGTAATGACTTTGCTCCCTTTTTGAAGATGGAACCATATTGGCCTTACGCCAATCTATAAATTTCTTGCCAGTGACTAATGAGTCTCTAAAAATTAGAAATAATGGCTTTGAAACAACTGAGCTCAGCTCTTTGAGGACACGTGGATGTAATCCATCAGGTCCTGGTGCTTTGTCAAATTTAATCTTTCCAAGCTGTTTCTCAATCATATCAATTCTGAGCCATTGTGACTCATTTAAAGCAGTGACATTGCTATTATGAATTTGGACTTGAGCTTTGCCATTTTCCTTCGTGTACATAGAGCTAAAAAAAAGTGTTTAGTAAATCTGCCTTGTCTTTGTCCCCAGTTACCAACCCAGCGACATCCTTTAAGGGGCCTACATGCTCAGATCTGATCTTATTGCTATTAATAGATTTGAAAACATTTTTGGGGTTTGCCTTATTTTCCTTTGCAATTTGTCTTTCATGTTGAAGTTTTGCACATTTATCTCCTTTTTACATCTTTTGGTAAATTCTTTATAGGTTTCAAATGATGAAGGTGATCCTTCATTTTTACATTTTTGGAATGCCCTTTACTTATGCCTCTGTTCTTTGAGGACAATATTGTCTCTCAGTCCAAGTCACAGAGAGCCGCCCTTAATAATGAAAAATTTGCTCTCTTAAAATGTAATGTTTTTATTTTTTCTGTTTTTGCTTCCTGTTAACAACTTACATTAAATGAAGTCATTCTATGGTCACTGCTGCCCAGATTCTCTTGTATTTGCACATAGTTGTTATAAGCTCTACATTGTTAGAAAGAACTAGGTCCTGCAGAGTATTGTTTCTAGTTGGGGCTTCTATAAACTGTACCATAAAATTATCTTGTAATAAATTCACAAATTTCCTCCCTTTTGCTTTTCCTGTAGTGCCATTACTCCAGTAAATGTCAGGGTAGTTGAAATCTCCCATGATTAAAACACTTCCACTTTTTGCTGCTTTTTCTATCTGTGCTAGTAGTTGATTTTCAATTCCTTCCCTAGCACTGGGGGGCCTATGGCAGACTCCAATAATTGTGTGTTATTCAACCCCACATTCAGCTCCACCCATAATGCCTCAACCTCAGCGCTTGTTTCATCGGCAATTTCTTCTTACACATTCACTTTTAGATCACTTCTCACATACAGACAGACACCACCACCCTTTCATTTGACTCTGTCTTTACGAATGACAGTATACCCAGGAATATTGACAGCCCAGTCATGCGAAGAACAAAGCCAGAATTCAGCAATACAAACTATGTCATAATTCTCCACACTCATTAAGGCTTCCAATTTCCCTATCTTGTTTGTTAGGACAGCCTCTATGTTTCTCCAAGCACATGTTACACAGGGTTGATGAAGGTAAAACAAACGCAGTCCTTTTTCAACCTAATTCTGTTATCATTTAGTTTGTCTCAGTACCGCTTCTTTAGGGAAATCACCACTGATCTTCAAATGTCTGGATTTTAGCTGTTTCTTTTTAATACGTTTTACTCAGGTGTGCAAAACCCCCTAGTGGTAATCTGGAGTGTGACTTGGGGTGGATTTTACCTGCAAATAGCAGTAATCACGAATCATACTCAAGGTAGATTTAACCTAAAAAAAAAAACCCACCTACCTTACTCCGTTGTTGCCCCCCGGCATCCTGCTGGTCCCTGCAGGTCCTGGGGACACGTCCGTCTTTTTTATGTTCAGCTGCACAATGCAGAGACGTTTTCCGGGGTTTCCTGGTGACGTACAATATAATACAAATAATTTTCTATTGGATGCAACACAAAATAGCTGTATTGAGTCTAATACAAAGAAATTTTCATATAGTATTTATAATTATATTATAAATATATATTTTATATTCCACTGTACACTTACATTACATGTTTAACTATTTTTTTTGTGTTTTTTTTATTTAAAGTTTACTATTAAATGTATTAAATATAGGACATATTTAGGTGAGTTATGCCTAAGAATAATAGCCTACAATGTAAAATAACTTTCCAAGCAAAAAAAAAAAAAATAACGTTTTTTGCAGGGAAATTTGGACCGAATTAGAATGCTAGGGAGGTTAATCCTATAAGATGATTAGACAAAGGAGAGGCTTGCAATTTATTGCATTCACCAACATCTGATCCAGCCAATTAGGACTGCAGACAATAGGATTGCAAGGGCTTTTGGTTTAGGAGCTATTTGTCTTTTGCTCTTGGAATGTTATTCTAGGTGTTGTGGATCACTTTCCAAAAATAGCCCATTTAAATCTTGTCAGTACTTGACAGTCTGCTATAGAATCCAACAGTTTATTTTCCATTAAAATGAGGTAAGCTCTGCAGTGTCATTGAAGTTTTTGTTTTTTAATTAACTATTTTATATAAAAATCTGTCTTTCTTTCTGTTAGACTAACTTGACTGTGAAAGGAGAAGCAGCCCAGGGATGAGCTCATCTCTCCATCATGCTGCTTTCTCTTCGTATCGGCATGCATTTTATTAGCACATAAAAATTGGCTTGTTAAGATGTTTCATATTCCATTTGTACTACACGCATACTTCATGAAGTTGATGCTTTGGTTAGACCCCTGATAAATCTTATTTAGCTATTGTTTTAAATAGCAAAATGTTCCAAAGCCACTTGGATTCAATGTATAGGTATATCTTTGGAATTGCATGAATTTAAAATGTGATTTATTGAAACCTATATTTGGTTTACATTAAGTACTCCAAAGGAGCCCCTTCAATTCGAAGTCTTTATTAGTACCCATGTTAGTGTTCAAATTAATCTCTCCATCCCTGTGGAGCTCCTTGGATCACAGCCCCAAGCACCTTGAACCATTCAATGCCTGAACATCTATATAAAGCCCAAGCTTTGAATTGTAAGAGCCCCAGAAGAATTGGTTTGAGCAGAGCTAGGCAATCTGCATCAATTTATTGGAAACCTTGTTTGTTAGAATGATTTGTAATGCTCTGTGTCTTAAGAAATAGCCATTTTGCTATTTTGGACTTTCCTTATATGCCCTGCCTAGCCTCTTATCTCACTGCATCCTTACTAAACAGGATATTTACTGATAACACAACAGGCTATGTCATATGGAAGGACATGTGACAATCGGACTTCAGCATTGTCTTACAAACTATTTTGTGGTAGACCAAGACTCAATAATTAAAGAAGCATGCTGTATGAGTTGTGATTGATATGAAGGATCCCACATTTAAAGGCAATGGCAATAAAGGAATAAAATCTTTTGATGGAGCTTTAATAACTGAGAAAGACTGAATGCTGAAAGTGGGCCAATCCTTTCTTGAATATTTTAAAGCTGCCATTTCTTGGTTGTTGCAACAACCTAAAGCAAAAACTCTCCAGCTGAAGAAACAGTTGCCCTGGTAGACAGTGCCCCTGATTCATCAATGAAATCAGCGCTCGCTGGAAGCGCGAACGTACGCGCGGCCAGCGATCGCGGATTACCACGGTCTGGACTCGAGTATGCGCGTACACCCTCCTCACTACCAGCCGGATTCCAGCCTTCACAATAGGGAGCGCGAATCTGCCAATTAAGCAAACATTTTTTTTTAGGGCTATGGGTAATGTGTGTGCCATTAGAAAGAATGATTTTTTAGAGGAACAGTGACTTTTAATGCATGATCGCCAGTAAAAAGCTGTCGGATAAGCGCGGCTCCGTGCGCGAGCTTTTTGCTGAATGCTGAATAGCGCGTTGCCGTTGCTGAATAGCGCGACCGCGTCCGATTCCGGATCGCTAATACGAATGCGCGACCGATAATCCGATTTGCTTGATGAATCAGGGGCATTGTCTTTTATCCTTTCATTCTGGTCTTTGAAAAATTGCATGCCACCCCAGCATCTTTCAATTAAAAGTAACAAAAGAGATTCATCTCACTGGAGCAGGTAAGGTTCTTTAATATCTACCATATATGACATAAGACCATTTAGTTTAGTCAAGAACAGGACAAGGCTAAATGTTTAGTCAGGCTTTTCTTTCGGGAGGGACATCACCCTTCCTTTCTGTCATATAATTGGGACCAGTGTTGAGAATACAATTTTGGACTTGATAAATGGCCATAAAGGCAAAAGGTAAAAACAGCATATGCTATCTGTGACCCCAAAACTTTACTTCTGTAGCTAAAAGATGACAACACAAATGAATGCAAGAATACACTTTTTGTAATGTTGCAAACCCAAGTTGTTCAGCACACAAATTTTGATTTCCAAGGTAAAGGTCTGCATCTTTCAATCCCCTAAATTCAAGTCAATGGCTCAAAGCAATCCAATGAAGTATGATGCTAAGAGGCAGACAGGAGACAAACACAACCGCCATGGTCATCGTTTCACTACATGTGGTCATTTCTACATGTTTATTCTAATGCTTTCTATTTACCTAAATAGTTTCACCAGGTTTTGCCTATAACAGTATATTATTACCACTACACAATATTGTAATATATTGTATTATCGCTACAATAAAACTGAAAATGTAATTATTGTTTATCAGTACTGTGATGATGATGTGATAAGAAAGCCTATATACAGCTGTAACAATACAGATTAATTTAAAGTACTTTTGCATCTGAAAATTACCCATCCAGAGATTTTACTCTTAACTGTAGCATAATAATTCTTTGTAAAAGTACAAAACCACACACAAGACAATTGTGTGTGTGTGTATATATTTAGTACAACTATTGCAATAAGCACAGTGACGCAGAACTGCATTAAATAAATAACTATATTCAATGGTACTTAAAGGGAGGGTGATAAACACAGGGAAACATACACAGTCACACTAGGTTCCTGGTATGAGATTTTTCACATTTATAATTTGCTACAATTTCTACAGTCTTTCTTAAACATCTGACATAGACTGGAAATTTGTTCTTTTTGTATGATTCGTGTTATTCAGGTATGGGTTGCATACTTACATATAAGCCTATGGGGTTTAGAGGGAATGAGAAGCATCTGGATTGATTTAAAAAAGGTATATACTTTAGATGAAGCTTTCCTATTACTCTAGAATAAATATAATGGATTCAGAAAATATTAAGCCAGCATGTAAAATAACTTTATAAGAGCCTTATGTAAATAAGGGTAATACCTTTAGTGGCTAACCATAGTAGAATTGATAGCCTACTTGAAAATACAAGGGCTATTCATCAGACAATTACAAATGAAGTGCAGAAGAAATGTAATTTCTCAAAGTATGCCATTGTTTTGATATAAAAGCAAATGAACATGGTTTGTGAAAAAAGCATAAAAACAAAACCGTACAACTAAAAAAAAATATAAATACATTTGGGGAAATCTAGCATTTACTGGAGTTACCGAAAATGTATTTTACTTTACTAATCAGAAATACACGGGCAGAGAAAGCCAAAACATTGTCAAAGCAATATCCATCGATAAATAAAATTATACTTTGGGCATAATGGCTGAAAAAAATTTAAGTATTCTTGGAGAATAGTATTTTTTCCAGGATTTTTTAATCAGATATTTGCTTAAAAAATTCAGTCCACCTTCAATGTTTTACCCATGTTTTTTGATGTTGTACTTATGACATGAGCCTTTCTGAACTGAACACCTCTATATTTTTTTTATTTCTTCCATCCTTTTTTTTTTTTTTTTTTTTTTTCATCTTTCAGATTCCTGTATTGTACACCATTGTTCATAACCATGCTGTTCCAATATCTGTATTCCATACTATTGCAATATCCATGAAATACTCAAAAAATAATCAATTTTATAGCCTTCATTTTTAATAACTTTTCTACTTTGTGCAACTTGAAAGGCAACCTACTGTTTCTTTATTTTCTGATCATGAAAATGTCTTTTTTTTTGTATTTATTATATTTTTTACCTTTTTTATTTATATTTATTACTAGGACCCGGTTTTCGATATTTTTGATTCTATATTTTGTTTTATTTTAAGATTTATCTATAAAACTCAATACAAATTAAAAAAAGATTTAGTCAATAAAAATGAGAATAGTCATTTATATCATAGTAGGATATACATTTTTTTTTATCTTAAAGTTATACAAATGTGGCCAGAGAGAAACCAATTTATTTTACATGGTTTCTTTCCTTTCTGTAATGTTAAGAAAAAAAAAAAGAATTTCCTCAGTGCTACTATAATTGGCAGGGTCAGATACCAAAAGAATTCTGGCACAGTGAGTTGCTCAAGATGATCTGTGATGATGATAATTTTATCGGCTGTACTGCTTCAAAATCATAGCTAGAAACAGGAAATGATATGTCTGAAAGAAAACAAAACAGCAGGCATCAAGATGATAGAAAGGACAATCCTGTAATAGATAGTCTCAGCATGAAAATAAAGCAGACAGAAACTCACCAACAAACTAGGAATAAATTTGTGTTACTCTGATGGTAATAGAGGAAGAAACATTTGTGAGTATCTAAAGAGAAATGACTGTTTGGTGTTGATGAATAGGTATCCATCACGAGACGGAAGCACTGAACATAATTCTGTATTTTGTATTTCAGTGCAATGACTTGCACAAGAAAGCCTTTAACATTTTTAAAGGTCAAAAAGTTTATTTTATCTTTATTGCATTTGAAAATATTTGGTTGAGAATCAAATTAGATGTGTGGTATTGTACATACATTATATAACAGTATTGATTTAAAAAACATAGATATTGTAATAAAAGTTCAAAACACAAAACCACTGCCACTATTGTAATCGACTGCATGTATTGAAAAGCAATCAGCCCATACTTTAGTTCTTCTACAATCACTCAATTATGGGACTTCAATACTGCATTAGGCTCCCTAAAGACCGTTCTGACCATACAATATACCATCCAGCTGCACAATCCCCCCGGATATGCTATCAACCAAACCTGCCTAATTTTTTCAAGCCCGTTAAAGGTAAAGGGGGAAGGCTGGTATAATTCACGTGTGCGACCTATGCCTAATAAAAGTTGTCAGATTTAATAATGATCCATTTTATGTATTGATAGCAAACCTTTTTTAGATAGAGAAGGTAAATCCTCTTTCAGATACTTTATTGCTGTCAATGTCCTTTTCGGAGATTTTGAAATTTCATTTTCCTCAGCTGGTGGCAACGGCCGACAGAAAAAAGAGAAGATGAATGAATCTATAGGGGGCAAAAAGTACTGATAACATGACAGGCTTTCCACACATTTCCTACTCTATCCAAAACTTAAAGAGAAAGTAAACCCAAAACTACCCAAAACAAAAAATTCATACTTACCTTCAATCCCACAGAGCAGTCGGTCCATCAGGAGCTTTCTTCTATCCGGTCCCGCGTCATCCCGGTATCCGTCTTCAGGTCAGCGCGGAGGGAGCGCCAGGTGCCGCCATCTTCTCCTTTCTTCTTCCTACATTACCTGATCTCGCAATTGCGTCTGATTGGAAAAAAAAACTTGCCAATCCCACTGCACTTGTGTGAGATTTTAAGGGAAAAGCATTATTATCTGATTAGACTTGCTGTTCCTGCTGTTGGTACACCTAGAATAAAAGTAGGGATTTCTCTATAGTTTTTGAGGCTTTTTTCCATATGTAAAAAACAACTGCAAGTTTCGAGGATGTTTTGCATTGTTCATGGAGGGTATTGCAATGAAAATGTGCAGCTGTTACCATGGAAAGTAAATGTACCCAATTATATTCGCTGCTTTCTTTAAATGCCTTTTGTAATGATAACTACTTGTACTTGTGCTGCGGTATTGGTACAAACTGCTGATAAAGAAAAATAATCATACAGCTTATTTACTATAAATTGCAATATTAAAGTCCTCACATGTTGATGTTAGGTTCTTCATGTACAGTAACAAACACAAGTTTGCTTGAGTGGAATCATTTGCAGAAGTGTTTTTTTTATATCAAATGCGGTTCTAAAGATTTTTGATATGCCCCATGCTACAAACCAGCCAATCTGGTCAGGTGGAATGAGTCCTAAGACACTCTTGTGAAGGCTGTTGGACCTCATAATATTGATGAAACTACCAAAGTGGATCACAAGATATTGATGTAATCAAATTCATGCAGATATACTTCAGGGCTTGGGTTGGTTAATTAGACAGATAAGTGTCTTGATGTGCTGGTGGTGTTAATTTTGAGCAACTGATTGATGTTGTCTTCATCAATGTAGACATTGATTAAGACAGTTTAACATGTGCTTTTTTCTTGTATGTACAAGAAAAAAGCACATGTTAAACTGTCATTTCTTACAATGAGACAACAATTACTAAATGTGGAGGCGTTGAAGAGAAGCAGAGTGAAATACTGTATACATGTGTGCTCTGCTACATGCTGTTTTAAAAAAAAAAAAAAAAAAACGTTGAGACTGAATTTAAATGGCATTCGGAAAGAGATGTACTTCATATCTGCATCTAAGAGGAAATGTATTATCTCGCATGCATTGCAGTGGGTGAATTAAAAGGAAATTATAACTGGGCATCTATCAGCTTTTTACAACAGTGTGCCTGTTATTGTTTTGCATGTGGGACGTATACAAGTAGTGGGGACTAGTATCCCCATGAGTTAATAGCTATGGTGACGATATAAAGCACATGCATATTTTAATGATCTTATGAGGGAAAATATTTTTAAAATGTAAAAAGGTGCAGAAAATATTTCTTTTTGTGGAATATAGTTAGGTTGAAAAAAGACATGTCAGTTAAGTTCAACCACTAGTGAAATAAACATATCCTGGATAAAAAAACTATATACATAGTTCTTTTAGAGAAATGCAAAAAAGCCCTTGTTCAATTTTCTCCAACAGGGGAAAAAAAATTTTTCTGATCCCATGAGGCAATCTGATGTTCCTGGATCAATCCTGCATTTTCTTGAATCAATTGTACTTTCTGAAATTACTTCCTAGGGGAGCCTATTCCACATGTGCACAGACCTTACTGTTAATATGGTTTATAATTTAATCTTTAAACAATATTCTAAAATCGTTTTTTGAAGGTTGGATGGTCATCGCATTGTTGAAAATGAACTTGAATTAGTAATAATCAGTGTCCTTATTGTATTGTAATTTGTCCCTTGAATTTATATAAATTTATGTAATTTTTAGCTAGTCTTTGAATGTGAAGGCCATAGAATTATAAACATTTTTTAACATTGTTGCAATCTATGTATAGTTTTCTGTTCATTTAAATTTTGTAGCTTTGCCTTTTGTACTCTGGAAAGAGGTTGTGATAGACTGTGTAATTGTTTTGACAAACTTTGGTTCCATGCTACTTGGAAATAGGTTTATCCTTGAAATTTTAGTGAGGAATTTTAACAGAAATGTCTTTTGTTGAAGAGTCAAAATTTAAAAATATGATGTCTAATAAAAATTTGTATTGAATTACTTGATAAGATAGCTGCTTTAGGCTAAAAAATGTCCCATTTGACCAAAAAGTTAGATTTATACTATACTATTTTTTTATAATTTTTTTTCGATTTTCAGATTAACATTTTACACTGCACTTTAACATTATACACTGCACAGTTTGTTTTCCTTGTATTTAAATTGTTTATATTTGCAACTGTTTCCCCTGAGATGAATCAAAAGTAATATTTTTGTTTGAAGCCTTAACAAGTTTAAGATAATAAATTACAAAATGACCATTTAAGAATCTAAGCAAAAGACGTCTAAATAGAAAAATATGCAGTAACATAATAAACATTTTAGAGCAAAGCACATGTTCAAATTAAAAAAGGAATCAATAGTAGCTATTGCATGGTATTGCTTTCATTTCCTTGCAGGCTTAAATGTTAAAACAAATGACTTTTTTGAGTTCTTTCCTAATTGTATTTATTTTTTTGCCTTTGAAATTAGATCATGCTGGGTTTTCATTAAGTGTGTCTTTTCATTGCTTTCTTTTTAATGTTATTTTGATGATTTGGTTAATAGACATCAGTAGATACCAGTGGACATTGTTGGATTGATTTATGGTTATCTTTAGTTTGTTTTTGAAGGCCTAGGTTGACTAAACAGTGGCTCTATATAGTAAACCTAGAACTTTCTATACCTCACATTTCTGAGGAGCAGAAATAATTACAAATTACCTGTACAGTCAGCAAACCAACAAACCATATCTAATGTCTTTTTTATATATAGATAGAGAGATTGAGATAGAGATAGATATGCAAATATATTAGCAAAGTTACTATTCGTTTAGGTTTGATTGAAATTAGTCATTGGAACTAAACCTACTCTGTTGGCCCCATTTATCAGAGTGTAATCGTGATGTTCCCCAGAAAAATGTCTGTAAGGTCTTGGTTCAAATGTCAACGCTTAACCAGATGCGATTCACCAATCATCATTGTTTTCACCTATAGACAAGCCCCTGCTTGGTTGCCCCTAGGACTTGGGTACACAAGGAATCACTTCTGAGGGTTACAACGATTGGCAAATCACTGGTAAGCTTGCTTGGCAGACAAGTCTACAGTGATGGCAAAAAAACTATAAGTCAAAACTGTTAGGCAAAAGCAGGTCAGAAAACAGGGCCGAGGTCATACTTGTAAAAGCGACAAGCCAGGTGAGGGCTCCAGGGAAAATAGAAGCCTCAAGATTTAGAAGACAAGCAGAGGTTGGGCCAGGTGGCACACAGGTGGAGGGCCAGATGAAGCAAGGGTCAACAACAAGAAACAAACATTAGCGGACCCTGGTCTGACTGAATACAGAGATGTGATTGACAGTCTAGGTGGGATTTGCAGAGTGATTTATCACTCAGTGTGAGGTTGGTTGGCAGCTGTACCTCCCAACTCCCAGTGTTCAGACATAGCAGACAGAATAATGGAAAGGACAGCTTACATGCCAGAGGACTGCTGATAAAAGCAAGGCTGAAAAACTCAGGAGCGCACAGCTCTCGGTCGCTGGTGTGTGCTCAGCTGGGACTGGTGGTTAACCTATCACTGATGGAGAATAATGAGGCTATACATGCACTTTGCAGAGGCAGGGAACCAAAGGCAGAATGGCACTGTCTGTTGCCCAACATCACCATGAGAGTGAAGAGTGGGGAAATTGCTCACATTCTCATGATTTATACACAAATATTTTTACAGTTTGTGTTAGTATTGCTTTTATAATACCTAAACATATTTTGTCTATCTTTATTCAAAAAAAAAAGAAAATCCTAATTAAATCCCAATAAACCTTTAATAGTAATGTAATCGGGGTAAATAAATTGCAGTACTTTATGGCTTCCTTTTTTACAGCCCTTTCTGCAGCAGCATAGGTTGAAAAAAAAGCTTGAACCATTGTTTAACACACACCATAGCTTGAGTCTCCGTTGGTTTAAAAACATCCTCTAACCAGTCTTCCTATCAACAGCACAAAGCTTCAATTTCACTTTTAGCCTGCTTGTTTTGTCAGTGCTCTCACTTTTATTGTGTCTATTTTCCATTACTTTCTGCCCTTGCAAATGAAATCTATATTATAAGTGCTCCACATTGTACAAGTGCTCTGGAGAACATCTTCAATATTAAATGTACCAAGACATATATAAAGAAATAAAGTATAATATGAGTCAAAAACATGTTATTGCATATACTTTTTTTTTCTTTCACCTTATTTTTCTGTGCATTCTATTTTTAATAGTGTACATTCACAGTAAAGCCTTTTTTCCTAATATATTTTTTAAAATAAATACAGGACATAAATAGATTCTCCATAAAATAAGTTCTTAACATTACCATAAAAATGATGAAAAATATTATATACATTTGAATTTCTGTTTTTAATAATGCTCTGTGCAGTTGACATTGGACTGTGTTCATCAACATTACATGGCTGGAGGTTAGGGTCTCCTTCAGACTTGTGGAAAACACAATGATGTAAAACATGATCAACTATGCTCCTAACCTCTCCTATTTACCTGTATGGGAGCAGTTAGGGATCAATTTGTGCAACTGTTTACACGCAGTTGCATTTGTTTTTGGATTGGGGTGGGTTTATGACATAGTTTCTATAAGTAAAATGTTGATTCTGACCATGCAGTTGCTTTTTTACCTCTGGAGGAGGAACCATACCACAACTGCATGACAAATACTGAGGAAAAGTCTAAAAACTGCTCCTGGGGGCATTTTGGTTGCCCAAGAGCTGTTAACTACATGGTTTAGGATTGCAAATCTGGCCTAGGTAAATTAAATGCTGGTGTAAATAAAAGGTAGTTTATATCATCCTAATTGTCTTTCATCACCAGAAGGAGTCTATTATATGTTTCACAATATCAGAATAAGAAAAATCCTACAGGCTTTTCTAAGATCACACCCAAAAAAGATATCCACGGTGGCTTAGTGGTTAGCACTGAGCCAGCGTGGAGATTAACATACATAGACATTAACATATGACTGAGGTAGGGACATTAGATTGTGAGCCCCTTTGAGGGACAGCTAGTAACATGGACTTTGTAAAGCGCTGTGTAATATGTCGGTGCTATATAAATACTGTATGATAATAGCAACATCCAAATCCATAAACGTAAATTTGTCAAAGTTAAATATATTCTTTAAAATAGTGAAGTTCTTGGGAAACTCAAACTAGTGCCTAGCACAAAGCTCTATAGGAAGCTTTTTAAAAAAACATCAAGAATACACAGCAGTACAAAACTAATAGGCACCTGCATACCTGTATTTAGTACATTCTGTCTGTCAGTAGAATGGCTTTTTCAACAGGCTTTTCAACTGCTATTCTTCCAATGCATACTTTATCTTAAACTTTGCCAGGGGCACCATGCCAGCAGAACAGAACGAAATGTTAAATCTCCCCAACCAAAACACAAATAGCTATAAAAAAAACTTTTCAGTAAGTTAGAAAAGTTTTTACTGCAGTTTACATTACATCCCCATTTAGAGATCTCCAATCATTTTCCCTTAAAGTGACTATGTTTCCCTGTGTTTCAGTTTTGCCCGGGATAGAGAGCAAATGGATTCTCTGGTAGAAAATGCATTTAGAAACATTTTTCATTTAGAAATGCTTCCATATGGCCAACTCTTCTGAAACCAGGCCAAAGGGTTTTATTTATTTTCTTTTTTTTCCCTCCGATGCATTTTGCATTGAAATCAAATGCAATACATCAAAACACATGTAAGTCACCATGTTGTTGTATGTATTCTAGGTGCAATGCACTGAACTTTATTTAATGTTAGCATAATGTGCATTGATGTATATTGATGCACATTATTATGTGTCATGCATGTCTTTAAATATGATGACTGGACATTAATAATAAGACAATATTAATTTATAATTAATAATCCTAAGCAACACATTGACCAAATTTTTTAAGATCCTTTAGCTTTATTACTGCAGAGCACATTAATTGTTATTGAAAGCTTTTTTCACACTTAAAGCTTTATTAACATAACAATAAATAACAGTACAATATGGTTTATATGAGAAAAAACAATAGTACATATATCCTTATAGGCGCTTTACCATAAATTCTTTGTAAGAACTGGAAAATCAAGCTTGTATCATTTTCAATGTTTAAGGCACATATCCCTAAGATTAAACAAATAGAAAAAAAAGATAAAGAGGATACAATGTAAACATACACCAGTAGAGGTAAATCCTTGTGGTTTCCCTGAGAAACATGGGTTAGTGAAATTATCTTGCATAGCTTGGTTCGTGGCTGTGTAATAATGCATCCCACGTCACAGAGAATTTATCCACATTATCCAAACTAATGGCCTTTGCCTCCTTTATCAGGTAAACTGAATGTACGTTACTCAACCACAGTTTTACTGTGGGAGTCTCTTGATTTTTTCAAAACAGTGGAATAACATTGTGTGCTGTGTTTAACAGATGGAATGTCAATGATTTTTTTATACCTTTTCAAAGACATCTTGTGTAAGTGCAGAAGACATACTTCCGGTCTCAATGGTAATGAGGAGCCGGTAATGAGTTGGTTGAACGTCGCAACTTCTCCCAAAAACCTTGTATCCCAGAGCATTCTCATCAAATATGTGTCATCCTACCTACTGCTGCGTTTCAACGTCAGCATAGGTAAGATTTCCAAAGTGCAATTCTCCTGTAGCCTAGTACTGATGGAGCATTTGTGTACCAGGAGGCACGCTCTTTCCCACTGTTCATCGGATAATTGAATAGCCCATACCTGTTCCCATTTTTGTTCGAATCTTAATGAACTATCTGGTGCAGACCGATTTAGATAAGTATACCTGAGAGAAGTTGTATGTGAAAGCGGAGTTCCTTCTAGACAGCATTGTTTAAATATCGTAGGCTGTGCAGTTATTTTGGACTTTGAGTCCAAAGTATTAATATAATGTTTAGTTTGTAAATAAGCCCACCACCAACTTCTGACCTTCCCCTACTAAATTCCACAGATCTAACCTATCTAACCTAATTGTTGTCAAGACGGGGTCTGAAATTAGAGTTTCCCACCAACGGTGTGAAGTTGGGTGTCCATATCTGGACAGTGGAACCCAATTGCTCGCGATTGTATTAAATATGTTGCACCGATCCGATTGGCAGATCCCTGCCAGTTAGTGAGGGAATTAGATCTGTCTCAGTATGACAAAAAGGAGCAGAAGTCCGCTGCACAGGTTGGATGGCTATGTTTTCAGGCGCTCCAAGCTGAGACAGTGAAAAGAGAGATATTGGAATCTGAACTGCAGGTTGTTACAGAGCAATTATCTCTATTGAGAATGTTTTTTCGTGATACTGATATGCAGAAAGAAGAAGTTGTTGCAGAGAGAAGGGGGGCTAAGTTGCATGTTAGAGCATTGATTTCAAGAGGAAAATGGGAGGAGGTTGAACATTGGTCAGGGTCTTCTGAGTCAGATGAAGAAATTGAGATTAAAGAGACAGAGGAATTTTTGAGACCAATAGTGACAACTAGACAGAGACATGAAGTGAGGGAGAGATTCGGTGGAATGACTGGAACTAATGGCGATACAGACATGAGACCACCACAGGGACCGTCTGCAGAACAGAATATGACAGAGGAGACTCGTTCATATACTGCAGGGGAGCTGACTTAGCTAGGACAGAAATACAGACCGATACCTGGAGAAGGAATTTTGACTTGGTTTTTGCGAATTTGGGATCAGGGTGGAGACGGTGTGATGCTGACTAATACTGAAGCAATTGGACTGGGAAGTGTATCCTTTGACCCCAGAGTCTGCCTTCAAATGCACAGGGCACACAAGGGCACCCTTTTAGTTTTTTGCATTTGATTAGAGACTCTGTGGCCCAAGTATATGAGATTTGAACAGAGCTGATGGATGTATCTTTTTGGCATACATTGGGTGAAAGGATTCAGAGAGTACGAGAGACAGGGTGTATTACAGGATTGGTTAGGGATCCCCTTCCTATAGATAGACGTTATGGGGTGTCTGCCACCTGGGTGGGGCCAGACATGTCCCGATTTACTCCTTTAATGAGACAGAAAATCCTTAGGACAACACCACAACATTTACGCCCTGCATTATTCACAGTATTAAGTGCTTTGGATGTGAGGCAGGGGAATGTGCATGAAGCAGCAGCATTAATGGGTCAGTTAGAGGAGATTGAAAAAGGACCAGGACATAAGCATAGACCAATACAAAGGACAGAAAAGGGAGATTTCATAAAGAGGTTTAAAATGACCAGAAAACAGTTGTTTCTTGATCTGCTTAACAGTGGTGTTCCCAAAGCAGACATTGATGGGATCTCTACTACTGATCTGTTCAAACGCTGGAAACAACTGAAGGATAGAGCGAAGTTACAGCCAGCCATATTCGAGAAGGTGTCGTCTAATAATGTAGAAAAAATAACCCCTCCTTCTACACCTCCCCAGAAAAGAAACAAACCATATGGGGAGGCACAAACAGCGTTATATGATTATGTTACAACACATACACCCTCCAGGAGAATAAAGGGTGGGGGGTACCACAGTCTTTATATCATTGACTAAAAGACACATCTCCTGCTTCACTGATCAGAACTTGTAGTTTGGGGACAGACACTACATGAGTGACAGTGGAAGGTTTGGGAAGTCAGATTACATGGGCTTCTAAGGTTCATTGCAGACTACAAATAGGCAATGGTCCTGTCTTTAATGCCATTGTATTTGCATCTGAATTGCCAAACAACATAACAGAAATGGATATCTTACAGGGCCAGACTATCCATACAATGACAGGGATATACCGTATGTGTTTGGCACTTCACTCTGTTATTTCTTTGTGTTTGCAGTCAAACCCATTGTGAGGGGTCATGCTAAATGGACATCAGAGTACATTCTACTCCTGGAACACCTAGTTTATTTGAAGCAATATTGGGGTACATAATAAAATTACAGAGACTATCCAGGCCCTGTTGGAAGCAGGGGCATTCAGAGCATCAGTCAGTCCTTTATTGCTGGATACTACAGAATGACCACTGACTATCAAGGGTTTTAAAACAATGGTCCATCTATTGGCTGATGTTGATTTGGATATGGTGACACTTGTAGAGACTGTTGCTCAGACAGTGGGGGAGTGGAATATGGTACTTGATTTATCAAACGTTTTTCTTTCCAAAGACCATTGATGGAGAGTCTCAGGATCAATTTTTGTTTACCTGGGATGGAAGACAACATGCCACAATTGGAATATTACAAGGTTACTCATGCCCAATGATTTGTCATGGATTGGTTGCTAAAGATCTAGAAAAGCTTCCACCAATTTCTTATCTGTAACAGCTACGGACAGAGTTAAGTTAAAGTGGTGGTATTTCTGCTCAAGAATCAACAATTTTGAATCAACAATTAGCAGGACTGTTGACTGCACCTGTGATTATGATTGATGGGAAACTTTGCCAAGAGGCTTCAGATTGGGAGCATTTGACAGCTGATGAATAAATATTTGTGTGATACACTGATGGACAAATTTGGACTACTACTGTTTTTCAACCCTCCATAGAGACAATGTTTTATCAGATTGTGAGGGAGGGTTTAGCTAATGTGCTGAAATACATGCAGTGGACATGACGATTGAAGATACCGCAAGTTTATCTGGACTTAATGAAAGGTATAATTGGCCTGCTCAAACAAAAAAAAGGGCTGACCCCCACAAATACATAGATAGATTGGGTTTTGGTTGTGTCACAGGCCTCATTTTTGTTAAATCAGTGCGTGGTGGGGGGTAGTACACCATTCCTTCACATGTTAGGTCAGGGATAACAAAGTCTTTTCTGAACTAGTTTTTTATTGTTAAAAAATGAACTCAGTTACAGGACAAGATAGACATTTTGGGGGGGTCCTTTGTGGGAGAAAAACTGTGAGTTTGTATAAACTGGACTACTGTATTCTATCAGGCATACATAAAAAAGATGATGTGACTATGACCCATTGCCTGACTGATGTGACAATGACTTGACCGAAGACATTTTTAATAATGTTATGGGTTATATTTGCATGGATATGGATAAAATCCAGTATAGCAGATAGGGGACGGAAAGTAAGAAGAAAGATGAAGTATTTGTTAGTAAAAGCTAATACTAATGTAAAACTCAGAGATGTTGATGTTAACCCTGTTTATTTTCCTTCCCCCAGACTAGTTCCAATCTTGGTGGCTCTAATTGGTATCACTATGACCTGGAGTGGGTTCTGATTATCAACGTCTTATACAAGACACTCTTGAAAATAAAATATTGTATATGCATCACCGTTATGCCCAGCTGATGAATAAGACGGACTGCTGGATAGGTACTCATACTCCATTGTCATCTAGAACTATGCCATATATTGCCATTCTAGTACCACCGGAGGAACTTTTAAACAGGACATGGACCTGACTTTGGGAACCTTATATTATACAAAAAGAGGAATCAAATCAAAATGATGGAAGAAGAAAGGAGTGACTGAAATCTAAAATGGACAAATTGCTAATCCTGGTTAATCCTGTCAATTGATTCTTAAGGTGTGTAGGTTAGAGTAAAGCCATATTACATGTTTTATGGTATATAGTAATTGTTATGCTAATTATTTATGTGTTGGTTTGTTTTTCTGTTTTAAAACTAAGTGTACTAATTCAATAGCAGAAGTTCTGCCTTTGCGTACTGTTGGTGTGTCATTATGATGTTGGTGAGTCAGGGAGTGGAGTGTTGGGTTAACACAAGTTTAATTAATGTCGAATATGTCTCACCAACAATAATGCTTTACCAGTATATACTGGTATATGTATACCATATATGAGGTCGTCCTAAAGGAATGCAGCAAATCCTTTAACTGGTATCCGTATAAGATAAAATACTGGTATAAGGGATGATCATTGGTCAGTACTGGTCAAACACTGGCCATTGTCTTAGTTCCTGGGTGGTTAAAAACACAGTGCCATACCTAATGAACTAGTCTTGACCAGAACTCACTGGATGCAACATGTTTTTTGATCATCTGCCAAGTTATTGATTTCAGACTCCTTGGGTGAATTTAGCTTTCTTCCGTATCTTTTGTTTAGCTTAGTAATTGTTATTGTATTGTTTTGGCTATCTGTCCTAATATTAAATAGTATAATCTTTCAAGTCTTTGTGTTATCTCTCTTTGTACACTTCAAATTCAACCCATCAATATTTACATGAATTGTCACAAATTATATTTGTGACATAACAGATAGTTGTTGGTAAACAATGGGATTCCAACCAGAGAGCAGTACTTAATGTCATCTCGCTTACTGCGTTCTCAAGTTGCACCCAATCCTTGTATTTAGCTTGACAATTCCAGTCTAGGATTCTAACCAAGCCTATCACTAGATAATATTGAAGTATATTTGGGAAGCCCATACCTCCCTGCATTTCGGCCTAGGTAACAATAGAAAAGCGTATCCCTGGGGGTCAACCAGACCGCAGAAAACTGGTAGGTAGAGATTGCAATTTGTGGAAAAATGACAACGAGACTTTGATTGGGACTGTTCTAAAAATATATATAAAGATGAAGGAGCACGTTCAGTTTTACAATAGCTGCCCTGCCAAACCAAGAAAAAAGGTTTTCCTCTCCACACTTGTAAATTGTCCCTAATTGATTTTAATAGAGGTGTACAATTTCTGTCAAAAATTTCAGTTATCTTCCTGGGAATCTGAATTCCAAGATATTGCAAACTTTGTGACTCCCAGGTAAAGGGGTAAGAGTGTTGGACTGACTGGATTATTTCTTGTGGCAATGACACATTCAACACTGCAGATTTACTATAATTCACTTAAAAATTAGATCATTTCTGAAATCGATCTAATTCCTAAAGTAAAGTACTGATGTCTGAGCATGTGTAAGAAAAAACATAGTCATCAGCATAAGCTGCTGTATTGTACTCTTTCCCTCCTACCGTGAATCCTTTAATACCCTTGTTTGCATTAACCATCCAAATAAAGGGCTCCAATGTCAGAATAAACAATATTGTTAACAATGGAAACCCTTGTCGAGTGCCATTTTCAATTGTTATTGCCTTAGAAAATATGCCATTTATTCTAATCCTTGCCTTAGGTGCATGGTACAAAGAGTGAAACCAAGACACCATACTTCCTCGAAAACCAATAAACTGTAGAACTTCTGACATGTAGTCCCAGGCCGCCCTACCAAAAGCCTTTTCAGTGTCGGTGGACAGGAACATATCATGTACATCCTTAGTTTGTGCCCAAAACAAGAGGTCTATAACCTTTGTGGTATTGTTTCATGCCTCCCTTTCGGGGAGAAATTCAACTTAGTCCAAACCTATCAATTTAGACACACAGACAACTATCTGATTACTCAGCAGTTTAATGTCAACATTTAAAAGAGGGATTGTCCTGTAATTAGTGCAATAATGGGAGTCTTTACCCGGTCTGGGCAAAACCGTAATATGTGTTCGGTCCAACAGTCAGAGACAGGTGGACCTTTTTCCAGGCTATTTATAGCCCGCAACAAATGTGGAATCAGTGTGGAGGCAAATGTTTTGTAATATAATGAGGTAAAGCCATCTGGTCCTGGACTTTTCCCAGCATAAAGTTGGGATATAGACAGCTGTAATTCTTCAGTGGTGAATGGCCGTTCAAAACTTTTACCTCCTCCTCTGACAATGTGGGAAGACAGCTCTGAACAAGATAATCATGCAGAGCTGACTTCCTAGACTGGTTTTGTGCATTCCCTTTGGTTGTATTAAAATCATAAAAATGTCAGCCATTTTCCTAGAGTTGTGCGTAACTTGACCATTTGGCTGCACTAGCTCATAAATGTGGGAAGCCACTCCTGCAATGCTCTTACCAAAAATTTACCACTTTTATTGCTTTCTTCATAGAACAGTTTTGATTTGAAAAAAAACAGAATTTTCCTAGACTTTTCATCTATCACAGCTTTAAGACCTAGTCTGGCTGGGTGTAGTTCACGTTCTGTCTGCTGTAGTAAAGATTTTTTGTGTGCACTTTGCAATTCAGCTACCCTTTTAATAAAGCTCACAATCATTTTTTCATCCTCTCTTTTTTTTTTGTGAGCCCATCCTGATTAGTTCTCCCCTACTGGAGCATTTATGTGCCTCCCAGGTAATCAATGGATGCATTTCCGGTAAGGCATTTACCTGATAATGAGAGGATAATAAATCCTCTGTCATTTGCTTTAAAATTGGATAAGTGAGTGTTGTGGGGTTTAGTGGCCAACACCAATATTGATGTCTGCTGTGTAGACCAGATATTGTAAGGGTTACAGGTGTATGATCAGAGTAAGTCCTGGTTAGTTATAAACGAATTAACTCCGAGTAGATCTGTCTGTGAAAGGAAGAAATAATCTACCCTGGAATATTTCTGATGCACGGATGAAATGTCCGTGTTTCCCAGAGCAAGAATTAAAAAAAACTTGCTGCCAGCATTTTGTAGCATGTGTAAAGTATACATTAGACTGATTTTCCTTTGAGAAGAGACACATATAAATGTATGAATACAATAGGTCATTTGCAGTGCTGCATAAAAAAAAACCTTGCACAAAATTCCTTAAAAAATTATATTGATAGTTTTGCATATTGGAATAGTGAAATGAACTCATTTTATTTAATAACAACTAATTAAGGAATCGTCTAAAGCGTCAGCCCAGAAGTAATAGACAAGCTGAAAGCCTAGCAAAATCACATTACCATCTAATTTCAGTAATGACCTTTTTGTTATCAGGCTGATATGCGCCTTAAGTGAAAGACAAACATATCTCAGGGAGATATTTATGAAGCACCCCACAAACTGTGTCATTAAGGAGGCAAATTTCTACACATTTAGGCCAACTGTGTACCATTGGTTGTTTTACCAGCTGCCTGTAAATTGAATATTATGAAAACAAGCACTAAACTCAGTTCCAGGCCACACCCAGGTAACTTTTTTGATTGACAATGTACACATACTACTGAGAAATTGTGGATGATCAATGGATATAATGTAGCCTCATTAGGTCTGCTTTATTTATAGTCTTTAAGACTGGTTTGTTGGATCACCCAGGTTCTTCCATAATAGTCTATCCTCTCCAGTCTCAAAAAGCTTTATTAAATCAGGCCCATTGTGTTACCCATCCCATACCATTTATGAAGCAGATTGACTGTAATGCATTTTAAACCCATCTTTTTACTTCCAAAAAGACTTAAACAAAGGTGTTGGCCAAAATAGAGAAGTCCACAGCCACTGATAGGCAAAGAAGTTCAGGTTCAATTTTCAAAAGTTTGCCACATCTGGCTGAACATTGGAAGAACTCAATTTTTGTGACAAATCCCACTGGAGAATATGACCATTTGTTAGATTATTGGCAAAATTGATGGCAAAGGGCATAGAATGAAAGGGCATGAACACTGTCATAGGGACATTTAAAAAAAAAATAGTTCTTAAATTATATTTTTGGTAGATGGCTTTAAAGTTGACCTAAATCCATGTTAATGTTGTGAGCTTTACCATGATTGGCAGGTATTTACAGCATACTTGCAGGTTATGGAAAACACTTATCTATTTCTAGCTGCCCTGCAGAGATGTTGGGTTCAGAGACCGATCACTACTGCATTCACCTAAGGCAGATTGCTTGGTCCCACGAGAACTTCTTTAGCCATTGGAGGGCCACTGCTGATGTAATTCCCGTGCTTGTGTAGGAGTTAAAAATTTAGCATGGCTTAAATACAGCAGCAACATCCCAATTTGATTTATTTCAAGGTAATCAAATATTTTATGTACTTTGGACTACAATATCTGCTTGTTTTATCCAGCAGTAACAGGCCACCTTGAAGGGTATTCCTTATCTGTTCTCCATACATTGAATATAAAACAAAGTTTGCTAAACGAAGGCTAAAAGATGAAAAACTTTGAAGTTAATAACTTACATGGAAGAATGAAATCCATTAGGAAAATGGATTTTGCCTCTGTAATAACATAGCAATTAACGTAATAGAATAGCTTCATCTTTTCCTAAATAGAAGAAAGGAATGAAATGCAAAAGCAACAATATTTTTATTTAATCCCCTCATAAATAGGCCTCTAAATAAAACAATATCTTCAAATCATTATGTGTTGTGTGTTACTGGATCTTTTTAGAATACTAAAAAAAGAAATCTTAGTTGTAAGACGGACACAAGAAAGCAGCAATGTAATAGAATTCCTGCTGACACAGTATGAAATAATTTGTTAGCTTAAAGGCAAAATCAACCTTAAGTGGCAATGGTAATGACGCAGTTCAACTTATCAATAGCCATTCTCCTTCAAGGTATAGTTCATTGGCTTCCACAGCTTAACCCCATCTTCAAGAACAGTGGAAATCCGTGTTACATATGCCCTGCTGTTATATAGCCCAATCAAGCACATCCAGCTTTGGTAATGCGTAGTAGACTTAGTTATTTAATGAATGTAATTCTACTTAACAACAAGATAAGCATACAGGACGATTCCGCTTCACCTGTTTTACATACCTATTGAGTGCTATTTTTTTTTAAACATGTTATATGTTTGGAGAATATAATAAAATATTGTATATGGCATTCTCAGATCTTTTGTTTGCACAAAAATTAAATGTAGCAGCAGCTTATTAAAAAAATGTAGGGAAATTCAGGATCATAAAGTTTATTGCAATATTGTTTTAGAAAAAAAAGATACCCTGACTGCCTGGCCACAATACAAGGCAGTATGCCATAGGTTTTGCCATAATAGACATTTGCAATGGCTTTGGTTTCATAAGCACAAAAGGCTTAAAGGTTTTTATTAGTGTTGGTCGAAAAGCTCACTATTCGATTCGGCAGCTATTCGCTCGAATATAGCAAAAAAATTCGGGTGGTCGAATGTCAAAGTCGAACATTATTAAAGTCAATGGGTGGAAAAATTCGGGTTTTTTTCAGCACTAGAGCTTCTACAGCCTC
>NC_092867.1:39320229-39384858 GCF_032062135.1 Pyxicephalus adspersus | reverse complement strand
CCCTGATCACTGTGACGAGTGATCAGGGGAGCAGAGCTGTCAGCATAGTAAAGCTCCGCTGATTGCTCCTCTCCTTGATTGGCTGAGGAAAGGGAAACCCTGATGATGCTTGAGCTGTCATCAGGGTTTCCTTGTTCTCAGCCAATCACAGAGCAGTAGAGGTATGAATGGAGATAGTATCTCCATTCAACCTCTATTGCCCTCGTATTGCCTGCGGTTACAGCTAATTGAAGGCACCTGCTTTCAATTAGCTATGACCCCAAAGTTCCTACGGTCCAGGAATCCCACAATGACATTATGATTCATAATGTCATTGTCGGATAACCTGTAAAAAACAAAAAAAGAACACTTTTAAAATAAAAAACACATACGAAATTAATAATTTAAGAAACAAAAAATTTTTTTTTTTTCCTCCTGAATTTTTGCTGTCGAATCCCATGTTTTTCGAGTCGGGTCTACCCAAATTCGAACAGCCATATTCGGGTCGAATATAGGGACAAGCCGAATTGGAACATTAACACTAGTTATTATCTTCACAGTCGTTTATGCCAAATGCTATTTTTTGGGCATCACAGCAGGCCCAGTTCAGATATTTGTCCAGATACTATCTGCAAGGAGTTTGTATGATCTCCTCATGTTTGCATGAGTTAATATTACTCAGTATTATCTAGTATTTGTTTAGCACCGACATATTATACAGTGTTTTACAAAGTCCATAATTATGTCCCAAGCTGTCTCTTGATCCCTGTGACTCATAATCTAATACCCTTTATAATCTCATACAAACTCCTTGCAGATAATGTCCTGGTTTAGAATTGAACCTGTGGCCTAGTGCTTAAAAATCTGCTCTAAGAAATGCCAAACTACCATTGGGCTTGATTTAATAAAGCTGGAGATGAAAGGCTATTATGGGTAATCCATCCTGGTATGTTTTTTTCAATCTTTTTGGCTAATTGGTGGTAAATGTTTCCAATCCTTGATGATATCCTTTCCAAGTTTGGTGGATCAGGTTCTCCAATGCCTATCTTCTCCAGTTTTGGAGTGTTAATAAATCAAGCACAAGTATGTACTTTTGCAGTGATTGCACGTGATAAACAGCAAACAAGTAATTTTAAAATAAGCCTGTGACTCATAATCTAATACCCTTTATAATCTCATAATCTAATGTCCCTACTATGGTCATATCTCATTAACGTAGTCTAAGGACAATTTTTTTAGGGAAAGCTGATTAACCTAACTGGGAAGAAGGCAGGAAACTGAAGTACCTGGAGGAAAACCATGCAGACACAGGGAGAACATACAAACTTCTTGCAGATAGTGTCCTGGCCTGGAATTGAACCTGTGGCCTAGTGCTTAAAAAGACAGTGCTAACCATTGTCCCAACTGTGCAGGTGGGTTATTTGGCTTTCCTTAATGACACATGACTATAGTAGAAACATTAAATTATTAGCCCCTTTCTGGGACAGTTAGTGACATGACTTTTGAATTTGTAAAGCTCTGCATAATATATCAATATATAAATACAACAATATATATCCACCAATTTTGTATGGCCTGACTAACTCTGGATGCTCCAGCAGGCCTCAACATTGTGGTGTAATGGGGCCGTAAAATCCTATAATACTTAAGAAATAATAATAAAATGTATTTTTTGAAGTCAAGTTTTAAAAGTTTGGATTTTGATTTTTCAGCATATAAATAATTCATAAAATGAAACGTTAATATGAAGGATATTGGAAGGATATCCAACTCAAGTCCTCAGGGTCCAGGATCCAAACCCACAGCAGTAAATGTAGTACCATGTGGTTTTACAAAGATCAGAATGTACATTTTTTTTTTGTATTAAAATCCATGATCTCTTTGTGACCCTTGAGGATTGGATTGACAATTGTGTTTGATGTATTTTCTAATATTACTTCATGTAATACCATCTGATAGTGTCTGGTGGTAGTTTTTGAGATAAATATATTCAATTTTTTTAATTATTTCAGCAGGTTTGGCATAAAAACAGTAAAGTAGTAAATTTAGAGAGTATTGGTTTAAAAAAAAAGCAGCATTTAGGTGCAAAGTAGGAAGGTATTGGTATTCAGATAATAGGGAGGGATGTAAAGAAGAAGATAAAAGAAAAAAATTGTTTTAATTTTTTTTTTTTTTTTGCCACGTCCTGTTATGTTCTTTCTTTGTTACCCAATTTATGTGTTGTCACCCTGTCATAAAAGCTTCAAATGGAGATGACATACATTATTTAGGAATTATACACTGTTGTCCATATCAGGAAATCTGCTCTAAGAAATGCCAAACTACCATTGGGCTTGATTTAATAAAGATGGAGATGAAAGGCTATGATGGGTAATCCATCCTGGTATGTTTTTTTCAAGCTTATTGGCTAATTGGTGGTAAATGTTTTCAATCCTTGATGATATCCTTTCCAAGTTTGGTGGATCAGGTTCTCCAATGCCTATCTTCTCCAGTTTTGGAGTGTTAATAAATCAAGTACAAGTATGTACTTTTGAAGTGATTGCAGGTGATAAACAGCAAACAAGTAATTTTAAAATAAGGCATTGTATTATATATTCCTTTAGCAATGTAAAGTATTAAGGTCAGTGTCTGTAATATGGGACCCCTTTACACATGGGCTCTTTTATTATGCCTTAATGTATGCATTTGCCTTGGTCTTATAGAATAAAGATTTTAGAATACTTAGAATCATCATCTATTTACAGAATAATGAAAATACCCCAAAAGGTTCACTAGTGTCTAGCTTCAGGAGAACTGTCCAGTAGTTCTTAATTGAGTGACCTTTAGCACAAAAACCTTCAAAAGGTAATTTAAAAAGCAATCTGGATGTTTTATCTAAAAATTTAGCCTAATTAAATCTACTTATCTCCAACAAGGTAAATTATGGCAGGTATGTTTCCCTTATTCCACATTTCCTTTCCAATATAGAAATTTGTATTTTAACTGACAGTACAATTTGTGTGAGTAGTTTCATAATTCATATAGTTCTTCCCACCTCCTTGTCTGCCTTATGAAGTGAAAGTATGAGCTAAGCTAATATTTTCAGATAAGCCAAATTCTGTTTCTTTTCCTTCAGAATTTCAGCCAGGAAGCTTTGTCATTTATTAGATACATTCAGCTGAACAAAAGCCATATTAATCTTTTTTCTCTAATAAAAATAATGATCACAATTCAAGTTACTACCTCCAGAGGAAGTGTCTAACAATACATTTGCCTTTTGCTGCTCTAGTCTGAATTACCTGAAATGCCTCTAATGAACTTTTTGAAAGCAGGAAAGGTACATATCCGATTTTTTACAACACAATAGGGAGAATGCAAGGTTGAGTATGTAATGGTAATTGTGATTTTTGATGAGAACAATACTTTAAAGAAATATTGTTTTGGTGTTCATATTCAGCTATGTATTCTATGAAAAGGTATAAAAGTTAGTTGTATAGTTATATATTTTTTTTGCTTTGTAGTGTTCTAATCTGAGATCCAAAGTATGTATTTTTGTTCTCTGATAAGTTGTTGCAACGACTATAAGAATCTGCTGCAGACAGTCATTTTGCTATTATGAAAATGATGACTGTCATTATAAATTTTTAAAGCTCTGATAAAATTACATGATTTAAGTTCTTATGGTTTTAAAACATACATAACAATGGAAGAAATAAATCAATTGTATGGTGGTGTTTTATGCTACCATCTCTGTAGGACTTTACAAGGTAATATTGGAAGATGGTTATCGAATGAATATTTCAGCAGAAATAATAGCAAAACATACAAGCTATTGGCAGCAAACTAAACAAAGTCCAAACTGCTAAAAGTTGCTTATTAGCAGTCCCACACTGCTGTCTGTAGCCTCCATTACAGGGGTGCTTTCTACTGTGGTCCCAGAGTCTTTGCTCCAAACTCTACTGGCTGGTTAGCACACACTTGGGTACTCAATTTTAATCAGCTTACTCAGGCCATCTCCCTGAGCCATTCTCTCCAAGGTAATTTCCTTTATTCTGTATTGGCAGCTCCCTCTTATTAGGATTTACCAGGTCCTGTAGAGCCAATTGGAGGGTTTGGCCCACATATTCCATCCAATATATGCCAGACCTGGATTTTAAATAAACAGCCGGAAATCTGCATCATCACAATTAAGGCAAACTCTATCCATGCCCTTAATTTCTTCTCCCAGGTACAATAGAGGAGGATTCTGCCAAATTTCCTCTACATTAATGTTTACATACCTCAGGATGTGTATCTATCTCTCTATCTATCTCTCTATCTATGTAAATTGACTGTTGTTACACTGTTGTTACAAACTAATAAATATTGGGGTGTACTGTAGTTTATCACACATAGCTTCTCCCATTTTCAACTTCATTTTTGTTATTTAATGACTCTGTGTGTATTTATTACCACTGAATGTATTATGAAAAAAATACATTCTCTTTTCAAGATCAAAATGAAGGTCTGGACTTTAACTGAACCATTGCAACACCTTGTTTTTTTTTTCTTTTATCTTCACTTCTTTGGTTTTCACTAAACATACCACTGTCCATTATAGCCAAACACCTCCACTTTGGTCTTATCAGCCCAAAGGAAGTTGTTTCAGAAGTCTTTTTTTCATGCAACAATGCAAACCTTACCTGCGCTGTCAAATTCTTTTTACTTAGAAGGGGCTTAGTAATCCTTCCAAACAAGCCATACTTGTTTAATATTTTACTAATACATGAATTTTTGCATTCAACATGGTAACAATATCTAAGTCCTGAATGGTCTGGGTAACCTTACCTTAGGGTAAATTTTCTGAGATGTCTGCTCTTGGGCCTTCTTGCATGTTTCCACGTGTGAATAACCGTTCTCACCGTAGAATGACAGACTTCAAATTGTTTGGAATGGCTTTATAACCATTTGAGATTGATGGAATAGATTAACTAGTCGTAAGGTTATAATAACCAATTTATTGTAATTGCAGGAGATTATTTTTCCTGTATCTAAAAAATTTGTGTGCAGAAATTGCAATTTGCCTAATATTCCTGTTTATTAGAATGTATTGTACAACTAGGACATTTTATAGTTGAAAAGTGATATGAAAGAAATGTATTTTGTAAAGAAAAGATTTTAAAGACTTTGTTCATCTCTTTTTTTTCTGTGAAGAGACAAACTTATGTTGGAAACAAAGCTTCATTGCTGTTACAATGGTTATGCTGTCCGTGGCATCTTGACATTTACGAAATCCTATGACTTTTATAGACAGTGCACCAGCTGTGAATAGTAATTAAATGTGTACTGAGTTAAGATCATGCAGGCTGCCCTGAGCACACATTGTTTTCTTAACACTTGTCTGCCAGAATTCTACTTATTGACCCCAATACGACTTTATTGCAAAATGTCCATTATGATATCTCTATTGACTGCAAAATAAAAATAAAAGCTAATGAGGACTGTGAACATATCAAATTATCTCCATTAAAAATTAATAACATTCTATATTCAGTTTTGGAAACAGATTGTGGAATGAACCTGAATTGTTTTATAATTAGTTATTTAACAAATAACTCTGGCAATGTTTTATATTGTTATATGTGTTTTGGACAAATAGTTTAAACATACAAAAATTGATGAAAACAATGAAAGAATGAAGAGATGGTAAATGGAATCAGCTTGGAAAATTGATGAGTTGGGAGTCTAAATATATGTAGGTTGTGGTGGTGCTAGGGGGGGGGGGGGGGGAATTTATCTAAATTATACATGCAACAGATAAATTCTATTTTGTGTTTTATAGCCCCCATTCTGAAAATGTTGCTTATACTGACTGTGTTGAATATGCATTTCTGTGTCATGGCCACTACAGTTCCTATTTTGCTTTTTTATCCCATCCCAGATACATTTTTTCACCTCATTGGTCACTGTGATGGCCACTAACTTGACATTCTTCCTTTAATCCAGTAGGATAACTCTTATAGCTTCTGTATCCTCCTGCCTTGAAATCCACCACTAGCTCCCTGATTTTATTTAACCTTGGTGCCCTGATACAAAATTGTGGTGGGCTTAATATTTTTTAGCTTGGTGCTTTTCATACCTTAGATGATTATTAGTAAAAAAAAAAAAAGTTAGATTGTCTGATAATGTATGGATGCAGGTCAAAAGGACTGGAAGCAAGTTTGATTTGTCATGGTCACCCTTGATGTGGCATGAACTGGACAATGGGCGCTGTCACCGTCCTCAATCTTCCTTCTTGTTCTCACCCAATGTAGCACTGAGAAGGTGTGAGATCCTTCCTGTAAATATACAGGTGCGTGCCTTCCTGTAAATATAAAAAAAAAATGTGCTGCCCTTAACTCTGATTGGCACTAATTTTTTTTTTTTTTTTACTTTACATTTTAATAAAGCCCCTTCTGCACATGCCCGAGTACAGAATGTACCTAAACCATTTTTTCATGCTTTACAGTTGGTTTTAACCTTTTTGGTTTTTGGATTTAGCCCAGGAAAAAAGAAGCAGATCGCATGTTGGGCAATATAGTAAAGAAAACATAGAATACAGAAAGGCATTGTGGATATGTAGTTGTGGTGAATGTGAGTTGTGATGAATTTTGCTCTACACATGTTTTTTTTGTGTGAGAACCAACTGTAAATGTAAAACAGAATGCTAGCCCACTTTTAATTTACCATTCTTATTTGATACTGATATCAAGTTTTTATCCAATAATAAATACTACATTAGTTTGGATTTTAGCTTTAATAAGGCAGTGCAAATAATAATCTACTGTAGTAAGCACAGCTAGAAATAGTTATATAACTGCACAGTTACAAATGAGTATGCAAGTAGACAGAACAATGTGCAACAGAAAAAAAATTGTTGCTAATGGCTAAAAACATGTGAGTGTCTAAATAAAGACATTTAATCAATAGTTCAAATACACAAGCCAATCTGGTCACGTAACAAACTGACAAGATAAAATACATTTGTTGTTCTGCAATACATTTCTTTTCAACAAGCTTCTAGTTAAAACTAAATGAATAGGAACAATATTTACGCTTGTAAACAAAAGTTTGTGTGTCTGTCAGTCTGTCTGTGTGTCTATCTATCTATCTATCTATCTATCTATCTATCTATCTATCTATCTATCTATCTATCTCAATTGGCACTCAAGAACAACTGACCTAACAATGCTAATACTTTAGTTACTATTGTCCATGAAACAGCATCTATTTAACCTACCAGGTCAGTTCAGCTATCTTGACATAGCTGAATAATACAGGACTGATAAAACTGTTCTTTGGAGGTAAAAAAAAACTTTACATAGCCTGTTGTGCTTCTCTTAGTTATGGAAAAAACAGTGGCCATTAAACCCAATGCATTTTGGGTCAAAATAGGGCCTTTTAAATGTAGCTATTGTATTCCATGATAAAATCTGTTATTTTTTTTTTTTTTTTTTTTGGTGGGGGGGGGGGGGGTGGGGGGGTTCAAACCAGTTATAGGTTTCAATTTATCAGGTACAAACAAATAACTGCTTAGTTCAAATATAAAGGCATATTTACATTATTACTCTATAATATAGAATTGTAAACATTGTACAATTAAAATAAAAGAACTATAGGATAAAATAAAAAGAGACAGAAAACAAAGGGAGTAGTCCCAACACTTACAATAGTTCTGTTTCATACACTGTATTATGTCATTTTCAAATCTTTTAAAACCCGTTCATTGATCTTCAATCAGCATTTTTAAACTACATCAATTGTACCTGAAAACAAAAGTAAAGCTAATAAAAGTGTTCGTACTAAAATGCTTCAATAAGGATAATGTATCAACCACTCTTTCCAGCATTTATCAAACTTTCTAAATTAGTGAGAATTCCATGTTACCGCTTTTTTAATTTTATAATTAGTTGAAACATTCTTCCTATTATATCTGACATGTCAGGGCATTTATTACTTCGCCAAGTTCCTGCTATAGCTAATCTTGCAGCAAATAAAATCTGATTCACAGTTATTCTAAAATTTGGAGCAAATTTGTCAATACCAATGCTCAAAAATGCTAGGGAAGGAGTTGGCTTAATTAGATATCCCATTTTTTTGGATATAAGTACAATTATTTATTATAAAAATATAGGGGGTCTGTATATAGCGTATAAAATGTACTCTGCTTCTATGAAAAATAGTTACTGATATGTTTGATTGTTTTCAGAAAGCAGCACCTGCAACAGAACCAGTCAGAGGGATGACCCTGAAAGCTGAGCGCGGGATGGCCTTGAAGGCTGATAAAAAACCCTTAAACAAGAATTTAAGATGTCGGACAGTCATTTTTGTGCCCAAAATTTAAGACACGTGGTTTTTCCACCCCATTAACTGTTTGTGAACTATTATGCTTATATGAACTTCTGATTATACTGTATTAGACAATCCGCCAAATTACAACTAGATATTGGCTTAGGGCCTCCTATATAGGAGTGATTCTGTATGCTTATAAAGATTGATGTATTTCTTTGTTTTAGTTAGAATCTCTGTGCTTTAACTGCTAGGCATTTGATTTTCTCTGTTGCAATAATAAATCCTAATTAGGATCGACGGTCTCATCTCTGATGGTCCATTTGGAGACTCCCTAAAAGAACCGGACATATTGAATGTCAAAAACTGGTCAAGCTCTTGCAGCTTCAGAACATGTGTACAAATGTGCTGATTTCATTACACTGTCTCCAGCACTTAGGTGAAATATCCTCAGAGAATTAAGACTATCTATGAGGGTTACCATCGCAAGAATGTTTTCTGAGAACATGTCCCAATGTGCTGTGCATTTAGATGCTTGGTAATTAGAGACAAAAGCTTTTTACCATTGTTCAGATGTAGAAGGTTTGTTTCTAATCTTTTTCCCAAATAGAGACTAGTGCAGACTTAACCCATAGGTCCTTATCTTAAAAATTATAGTAAAAGGAGATTCCCTTTTTAAAAAATTATAGGGTTTTGTAGGCATACTTGCATCAGAAACCATTGTATTATTGCAGAAATAATTCATTTGAGTCAATTTATATTGGTCCATTAATGTAGTAAATGTTGGCAGGTCTGCAGCTATTGTGTAGTTTTTCTTATGTCATTCTGATAGATTTAAATAAGGTATAAATAAGGAGCATGAAATAAGTTGGGAGACTACAAACAATTATTCAGTCTGTTAATTTCAATTCAAAATGTTCATTTTAACTTTTGCTGCAGCACTGGAAGAGTTGAATATATCCATAATATCAAATATTAATAATAATTATAACTGATGATTATTATCCTGGTAGGTTCATTGCACCCTTCAAAATATAGTGAAAGTTATTGGACAAATCTAGTCAATTATATCACACTGGGTTCTATTTGCTTTTATTACTGGAGCTCAGGAGATCATCCAATTGAGCTAGGCATCAGGTCATTGTGACTGATGATTAGCCCTTTTACCTAGTAAAAGCTGGTAAAGGGGAGCACGCTTGCTGCCCATTCTTTTCCTGGCCACCAAGACTGCATACCTCAATTAAGGGTAAGGTTGAAACTTAAGGAAAACCACACACATTTTACTAAGTTGAAAAAAATAGGTTGAAAAAAAATAAAACATGCAGTTTTTTTCTGCATTGGTACCCTACCCTTTTTTTATGGTAACTTGCCTATTAGCCCTAAAAATGGCCAGAATTTACCGCCATGATTCATCTTCTAAGGTTATCAGTTGGGTTGACCTTAAACATCTGGTTCTGCAAATTTTAAAGAGACTCTTTCTGTACTGAACCCAGGCAGGTTTACTCATACTTATTAGTGATGCTCTGCTAGCTGATCAATATTGGCACCTACAGTGCATGTATTCAGATGTGCTAACTTTCTCTAAGAAAGTGTTGTGGATGGACACACATGTATGTCTGGTGTACGTTTGGTGCCACACATGCTTACATTCTTACTCAAAGATAGTGCAATCTTGTTTGGTGCTGTTATGACATTGTGATTGATACAATAAGGGCTACCAATTACTGAACCTGACTGTTAACCCTGACTGCTTGTTTCTGATTTTGATTCTGCATGCACCTATCCTTCTGCTCTCTCAGGCTTTCGTACAAGTCTTATTGCCCCTACGTCTTTGTTTTGTTTTTGTTTTTTTAAATCAGGGAAGTTTGGAATTCTCCACTCTCCACCAGGTAAGCCTCTGTTGTTTCATATGTAAATGCTGTCATTTGAGTTACAATGGTTTATAAAACAAACATATTTAACTTAATAGTGGTAAACGTTTTACTATTACAGGTATGTTATTTTGTTGTGACTCATGAGACTGGAACTAAACCCCATTTATACTCACCTGTCCACGTTCTGGCACGGACACTGCCATATTTTCCCTTCCCTCTTTCTCGTTGCAGGATGACAGGATGACATTCAGGGTTCATTCAGTTCATGCAGCCACCGGGAAAACTGAATGTGTCAGTTGACAAAGACTCATTTATTAAGGTAATGTGCATACCATATAGTAATACAACTGCAAATTCCTTGTTACCCTAATCAGTCCATCCATATTCAAGTCCAAAGCACTTCTATTTAAACATTAGGCATGGTCATGTAGGACCCTGGTCAGGTGCCCAAATCTTAAGTGCCAAAATTATAAGTGCTTCAAGAATTAATCCATGGAAATTGAACCAGAAATTGGAACAGGATTGGACACTCCATTACATTCAGCAATTCCCATCTCATGCTTTTGGACTGAATCAGCATTAAGTATCCACCTGGATTTCAAAACAACCTCTGCTGCTGCCATCCTCAATTGCTTTCTCACCCAGCCACCTCTCTGACTGATTCATCCCCTCCTACACCTGGAACTCAACAAGCTGACAAGCCTCACTACAAAACATAATACAGCTGTCACTCAAATGAAGTTCAGTTTGCCACATTGTATAATGTATTCCTGTAATTCACCATCATTTTTAACCATTTTTTTTCACCCTGTATTCTCTTTGTTGGCTCTATTCCCTCTCCTCCTCCTCAGTCTGTTAACTCCCTTTCTCCCTGCTCCTTCACTCTCCTGCTTTCTTTGTCTGTGTTCCTGCACTTTTTTTCTCTAGTGCTACTTGCCAGTGACATCTCACCCAACGCTGGTTTCACCTAAAGCATCTTTCCTCCTTACCCTTTAAGCAAGATACACCCTCCTTCTAAGCTCATTCCCATTCATCCTACCCATACGTTCTTACCCCTTGCTCTGGCAGTCTGTGGAATGTCAGATCTGTCTGCAATAAATTAACCTCCATCCACGACCTTCTCCTCTCTAAATCCCCAAAATTCCTGTCTCTCACTGAAACTTGGGTTTCCTCCTCCCTTACCCCTAAAACTGGCAAGAATAGGTGGTGGTGTGGGTCTCATTTTCCCCCCCAACTGTACATACATAGTTCTTCTTACCCCGCACTCTCTTTTCCCCTCGTTTGAAGTGCAATCCGTCCGTCTTTTCTGCTCCCTACCCCTCATTGTTGCTCTTATCTACCCCCCCAAAACCTTTCAAAGTTAAGCTGCGTACACACGGCAAATTTTTCTCGCCCGATAATCGGTATCGGCCAATTATCGGGCGAAAATCTGCCGTGTGTACAGTCGGTCGTCGTCCGACGACCGTCCTGGCGGATCCATGGACGATGGACGACGACCGATCCTAATGAAAGGGAAGGGGAGAGCGCGCAGCAGGGTGCCGCTCCGTCGCTCTCCCCCTCCCCTCTCCATAGAGCATGAACGGTGCTGTATGTACAGCATCGTTCATGCATCGTGCAGTCTTTTCTCGTTGGAAAGGATCGTGAAAGATCCTTTCCAACCAGAAAAATTGCAGGTGTGTATGCAGCTTTAGACGTAGACATATGGAATACATTTATAATGATGATGTATAGTGTGAAGGACAGAATGTGGACAGCCAACCTCAAAAGGAGTCTGACATTCCGTCCTTCACACTATCCACTAACATATGGGGTAGAAATTTACCCCATATGCGTATGTGATTAACTTTGAAAGGTTCTGGACAATTATATCTATAGATCTATATATCTATAAGTGTGAGACTTTGAATCTAAGCAATTTACAACAATACTTGGAATGCTCTTTTATGGATAGATAGATCCAATTGCTTAACTACCTAAAGGAATTGTTAACATCAGTAACATCTCCACACAAACTATTACTACAATCTCAGAATCCCAGCCAACCCTGAAATTTTGAATCACCAACTTTATGACATTCTAAGTTGTGAATATATAGCACATCAATTTCTTTCCACCTATTTTTCTGTGTTACTAATAATCACTCACAACACTAAGGGCTCAAAAAATCCCCTGAAGAAGCCTCCTGGGTGAAACGTGTCGGAATTGAGACAAATTTTGCAAAGACAACTTTACTTTATGTGTTATGTAAATACACAGAGCTATGCACTACCAACTAGCATATGAAGTACTATGTTAGCTGAGAAAATGGTATAGTTGGACTGTTTACTGAAGGTCCAATATGTGTTGAAAGTAAATACTATTGCTTTTATTTTACAGGATTCCATACAAAAGCCTGATCTTTTTTCTCCCTCTTTCTATATGAATTAGTTTAACCACACAGGCTAGGCAACTTAGCCAGTTGGTCTACACTTAGGAGTAGTAGAGGAATCAATAGCACAATCAGCAGTAGCATTGAAATCACCTCCAAATGATGGCAATATTGAAAATAAAATCACTCACAGCTATAATGACACCCCTTTTCTTGACATCTGCATTCGCCATGTACTTATGCAGAGATTTATGTGGGTTTCACACAGTCAGCTTTCCGTTGGCAAAATGTGATTCCTGTTCAACATCCGTATTGTGCGCTAATGCCTCTTTCAGGAGGAATGAACGTTTAAAGTGGCTATTCAATCCTCAAACATTAATAAACAAGAAACGGATCCCCATTTTCATGAATTATGCTATTTTTGGCACATGTTAAAAATTGCACAACAATAAAGTACATTTTGTGAGAAATGACTGGGAATAGAGAAATCATAGAATAAAAATCTAGAAAAAGAGAAATAGTAACATATAAAAACATACTGGTCAAAAATCCCAGGTATACGTCTGCTTCCGTAACTTTTAGAGGGGAGAGAGTAGGTCCAAGGCATCAGAACTTCAGCACCCTAAACAACAGACTTTTTTGAGCCCAGTAAATCATAATGCAAAAAAAAGGAGATTTAGATTAACCTCAGAGATTCTTCTTTCAGGACCAGCTTGATTGACAGTATGGATATTCCATTCTGACAATAGTCGTAACCCAGTCTTCAAATTGGAAATGGTATAGCTCCTTCTCATGAGACACGATTAGCTTAGTTGGGAACCCCCATTTATAAGGGATTTTATGCTCTCACAATGCCTTGATAATCGGCAGGAACTTCCTCCTAGCTTGTAAAATAGCTTGGGAGAGGTCAGCAAATAATTGAATTTTCTTATATGCCACAGGAAGTGTCGAGGTTTTCTAGCAACAGCAACATTAGTTTTTCTTTCACATGGAAGAAGTGCATACTCATGCAATGTCAACACATCTCTAGGGATATCTGGTTATAGGAGCCCTATCGATCAGAAGATTGCATTCTGAAGCAGTAGGTAGTATGTGCCTAAAGTATGATGTGAGGTAAGTTGCCAGTTCTTCTTGTGTAACTTATTCTGGGATACCTCTAATTTTAATGGTATTGCGCTGTAATCTATCTTCCAAATCAGCTATTTTTTGTTTAACCCATTGTAACTCACTTCCAGGTTCCTGGTGCGCATCCACTAGCTCATTATGGGCTTGGGAGAATTCTTCCATTTTCTTCTCTAAATGTTGGATTCGCTTATCATGGTGAGATATAGATCTGTACAAACATAAATTCATGCCTTGGTGGAGCGAATGTTTTAATGAAAGCATCATCTCTTTCATAGTGGACAATGGTAATTCTTTGTGTTGTATAGGGAAATCCTCCATCATGCGGCACTGTACACTTTGAAAGACTGCATGCACATCTACATTATCATGATGCTGCTCACTTATAGATGCCTGCTGAGGAGTATGTGGATCCGCCATTTTTGATGTGGATGCGGATGTTAGGGTTTCAGAACAGGTGACTCACCAGATCCCATATCCTGCCTTTTTTTACTCTAGGTGGTCCCAAGAGTAGGGAGGATGAAGCATTAGGAGAGCCTAGTGATGGAGCAGGAAATACAGGCCCGTCATCACCACCATCTTGAAAAGCCGGGGATCTTTGTGGCCTGATGAAGCTGGTGAGCTTCCGCGGCTCCTGTTTGGTTTTTCGCCACTTAGTAATAGTCCCCCATGCGGCTGGTCTGAAAGGTAAACAAGGGTGAGCAGAGAGAAGTAGGTATCCGTGCTAACATTGCTATAAAGCCGCTTATGGCTCAAATCCGTGCAGAGCTCCGGGAATCAGGCGGCCATCCTCATTGCTGGCCAGACACGCCGCCCCGCAATACTTTTTTATGTGGTGCCCTGTCTCTCTGCAATGGTCTTCCTCATCTTATTCACCTTGCTCCTACTTTCTATTTTTTCATACTTGGCTACCTGTCTCTTAATCCCTCACTTCTCACCCACCATTCCATGTCTATCCTCTTATTGTATGCTGCTTCCCCACCTCCTTCCTTTGTCACTGTCTGTGTTTGTCTGTCATTTGCAAACCGTATTTATTATACAGTGCTGCATAACACGTTGGTGCTATATAAATACTATTTAATAAGAAGAAGAATATTAATAAGCATGCATTTCTATATTAAAAGGAGGCACTAAAGAATATGATGAAAGTTTGCTACCTTTATGTGAAGTACTATACTATACTATACTATACCTGTTTGAACCTATGTGCAAGCTCACAATTATCCTAACACTAGCTAGTTTATAGGATTCAACATACTAGTGCTTGGAACATAAACTTACTGAAAATAACCATATGCTGCTTTTCTATACCAGTATAATTAAAAGGGTTTTCATATGAAAAGTAATGTGGGTAAACATACAGTATGAATAAAGTGAAGTCATTTTTGGATTTCCATTTAATTTATTCTCAGATGTGAAAGAAATGTGCACACGCTGGACCAGAGTGAAAGAACATCATTTTGATCTTTGGCACAATCAGCCAGATAGGGACAGGGATTGCTACAAGGGTGTAATGCGCCTGGGCACACAAACCACAACCAACTCCAGATATCCTTCAATCAGGCTTTATTCATTGACATAAAGCACAGTAAGGGTTAAGTCCAAATAAGCAAAGTACAAAAGGATAAGGCAAATACAGGTCAAGAACAATCCGAGGTCAGGGCTGGCAGCAGGCAGAATGGTCATTAACAATCCGAGGTCAGGGCAGGCAGAGTTCAAGCAGAGTCAACTTCAGACCAGGTCACTAAGGAGATGACAAAAGCACGTAAACTTAACCAACACAATGACACACCCAAGCACACTGAGTTCACAGAGGCTTATAGCGGGCAATGGTGTAATGGACAGGCTCTCCTAAAATGGCCAGGGTGACCAATGGCTTGCGCTACCTGGCGCCGTCTGATAGGAGACTAACTGAATCCCCTGCGGCCGAATGGCCGCAGGGAATTCAAACTAACTGTGTCCCACCCCGGGGCGAGGCAGCCGAGTGCCACGCCCTCGGGGGGTACAAGAGGGACGCATTGTACTACGCGCACCTCTTCCCACAGCACCCCTTGGACGTGCACTACTTTGCACATGCAAAGGAGTGCTAAGAGCAGGATATGCAGTAACCACATCTGAAGGGATGCAAGGGATGCTGCCTGACTGAACAGTAGTTTGGCCAGGACGGATCCCTCCGCCTGTAGAGAGAGACAAGCTGCTAGTAGAGCAGCAGCCTCGGCCATGCTGCCTGCTACAGCAGTGTCTTCCTCTGTGGCTGGGATCCCCAGGGACACTGCGGGCTTGCAGGACGGGTAAGTCCCTTACAAAGGGTAAGTTTGTTTGAACATCTGCATGCCCGCAATTCAAGCTTACTCTAATGGTTTTTGCTCTTACTCATCACAAAATTGGTAACTCATAGCAATGAATTGACAATCAGGTTATTGGATTACATCTTTCTGGTTGCTATGAAGTATTATACATTAGGGATCTTTATTGTCTCTTGCACAGACTTGCTGCTATAATTTGAAGACTTCCAAGGTTTGGAGCAATTACATGATGGAAATTCATGTTTACAGGTCAACACATTTTCACAGATCAAATCTTAGAGAAGCAAATAAACTTGTCTCCCTGTTTATAATAGAAACTTTACAGTACAAGGTAAACAACATAAAAAAATGGATGTTCTAGGACCATGTGGTGTTTACATAATCTGCAATCTCAAGATATCCTTGGGCATTTGTTTTTGACTGTGCAACAACATGAAAATTAAATCAAAATTTTCAGTTATTAATTGCTTTAACCCATTTACATTAGAAACATGGCTTAAGACCATTTAATGCAATGTTCTAATAATTGTTTTGTGGATGGTTGAATTGCACATTTGCCCTATTGAGTACTTGAAAACAAAACCACATGAACATTTGTAGAAAGCAGATGCACTGCTGGTATTTGGAAGCATGCTTAATTTAGGAAGAACATTTTTAATGTCACTGCAAGGCACTTTTCTGGCATCTTGCCATTTAGGCCTCAACAGATTTTCTTTTGACTCAAAAGAGAATTACATTTTACGTAGAACATGGTTTTAGTATTTATATTTGCAACACATATAAATTCAACTCCTGTGGTACAGCTCTGTTATGTAGAACAATGAAACATTTATGAATTTCAAGACATATTAACAGTTATGTCTATCTACAGTAAACTATTGCTTATGGAATATGGTCACCCCTTGGGTTTCCTGTTGGTTTTAGATTAGATCATTTCAAATTTGTATTTTCTCACTTGTGTTTTGCAACCATCAAGAGTTAAAAACCAAACAATACTTGACTTTTCAATGAAAATATTCGAGCCTAAGTTTACCTATACCAAACTTTTTGTCACTTGACTTGTTTCCATGGAGTTTGGCTTGTCTTTTGACCGCAATTTTTTTTTTTGTGGTGATTAGTGTTCTTTACAATAAGCTAGGCTTTAATGTCAACCTTTTGCTCATTTTCAATTGTAAAATTGCTGACTTGTTACTAATCCCTGCTGGTAGCTGGAGTGAGCATAGTAGCTGAAAGCATATGAAATCATTAGGTTTAACAGGCCATTGGACAGTCTGCAGCAATTACTGTACTGTTCATTACTTTGCAAAGGGACATTTTCTTTTTTTCTGGAACTTTTTCCTGATTTTTTAAAAACAATTAAATAAATAGATTTTGGACTAGATATGCATTTTTGTTCCTTTAAAACATTTATCAATGTCCATTACTTAAGAGCTTTTAGACATTGATGTCCCTTTATAATGCTTTTAGATGTCTCCAACATCTCACTTTTTAAGTAATTTGTCCTTATCCACTTATTAAATCTCTCTTATAAATACTAAGGAATCTATAGGTAGTAAAGATTGTATTTTGTTATATAAAATATACTAATGCCATTATTTTGGGGCTTTGTTTCATAAATTTGCAAATATAAATGTATAGAATATATCAAATTAGACATTAAATTCCAAGCAATATAAATACTTAAATTCTAGAGGCTTGTTTGACCAAATCTGGGTTTCCTTTGTATATTTCTTCTAGATCTGTTCTGCAGTCTAGCTTGTATTGGCATTTCTTGCAGGAATCCCCAAAATACAGACTAGACACTGCTACTCTTTGTTCAAGATGGCTGGTCTTGTATCTACCATAGTTGGAAGATCTGCTCGGTCCCCCTCACAGGTAACTTTTTTCTAACCTGTGTATTGGCTGCCCCAAATATGCTGCTTTACCAGGCAATATCTGGATTTGCAAATTCATTTATTGTGGACAGAGGATATATATATTTTGTGTAGCTGTTTTACACATTCCACCTCAGAAGATAAAAAGTGTAATAATTCTATTTTAAATAGAAGTAGAAAGGTAAAAAGGTATTCACTGCATTGATGAAGAATTTTTGGATTGAAGGCATTCAGAACTAGAATGACCTTGTCTCTGAAACTTTCTCACTTGGAACCTTGTGTCCTGAAAATACAAAGATTCCATGGGTGTCTATGATTTTTATCTTGTAATTTAAAGACTTCAGAATATTTAAATTTCGATTTTTAATCAAGAAAAAGGTCTATACTGTAAGGTCTTGGAAAAGTACCAGTACTTCCCATACACCAGTCGCCCAATCTAATGCAACAGTCTTCACCTATAGCAAGCCCCCAATTAGACTCAGAAGACTAGTTGGGTCTCCCAGCACATGGTTGCCCCCAGCACTTAATGTGCAAGGAATGGTGTCTGGGGAAGAGCTGGCAGAGAACCAGGAGCCCACAGGTTAGATGGTTCTACAAAGGCAAACCCAGAGTATAAAGCCATGGTCATACACGGGCAATCAGTCCACCAGATGAGGTACCCAGGGAGTAGCTCTGGTTTGATGGTCGTGTAATGGTCTTTAGGAAATTTCTTTGTACACTATGGGCCCCTTAGTACCAGTTGAGCATTAAAATACCACAGCATACCTTCTTTTTGTTGCTGATCATATCCATCTATTTATGACTGCAGTGTACCCATCTTCTGTTGGTTACTTCCATCATGATAATGTGCCATGTCACGAACCTCAGATAAACTCAAACTGGTTTCTTGAACTTGACAAGGAGTTCACTGTACTGAAATGGCATTCACAGTGACCAAATCACAAAATAACACCTTTGGGATATGGTGAAAAAGGAGATTCTCAATATAGATGTGCAGCAACTGTATGATGCAATCATGTCAATATAGACCAAAATCCAACAGAATCGTTTCTCATCATATCCCTAAAAAAAGCATATTTCACTCTCTTCACCTCCATGGCTGGGCTTCCATACTTTTTTACCACTATGACTGTAACCCTTCTCTCAAATAGCATGTTTACACATTTTACTTTTATGCCCTCTACCCCACTATCTCCTCATGCCTGCAAGAAGTGCACCTTTAACACCCAGTGCTCATTTCTTCGCCCCCCCCCCCTTCCTTCTTTTTATGTAGTAAACACCTATATGTTGATTTTTGTTACATATAATAATGCATGTTGAATTTATGATATACAAGAATACTGTATCCATATACAAATTTTAAAACATTTGTGATTGCTGCAAGAATGGCTGACTTTTAAACAAGGCCTGATGTTAATACAAGTTTGAAAAACGGGCTCTTTTAAATGTGCAAAAAGTAGGAGCAAGCCAAATAGGACGAGGAAGACCCTTCCAGAGAGTCAGCTCTAGAAAAGTCTTGGAGCTGTGCGTGTGACGAGGTTATGAGTGAGGAAGTCAGTAGTAAGTCATTAGAGGAGTGAAGAGAGTAGGAGGTTTTGGAGGAATTTGAAGGCAAAGCACCGAAGCATAAATTAGATTCTAAGGTTAAATGGAAGCCAAAGAAGAGAACTACAGAGATAGCCAACTGAAGAGGAATGGTGGGAAGCATGGATAAGTGTGTCTGCAGCATTCATAATAGATTGTAGAGGAGAGAGCCAGGATAGTGGAATACCAGAGATGAGGATGTTAAAGTAGTCCAGATGAGAGTTAAGAGCATGTACAAGGAGTTTAGTGGTCTCTGAGGGCAGGTAGGGGCAGATTTTGGAGGTGTTGAGCAGGTGAAAGTGACAGGACCTAGAGATGTTCTGAATGTGCAGGCTGAAGGAGAGAGCACAATTGAAGGTAACACCAAAACAGTGTGCCTGAGGCTAGGGATGAATATTGGTGTTATTAAAAGTTGGAATGATTTTTTCTGTTTTTGTACAAACAAAACCATGAAATCAAAGTTAGTGACAATGTTACTTTCATATTATTGGACACACTTGGCCTGATTTATTTAAGCTCTCCAAGGCTGGAGAGGATACACTTTCACCAATGAAGCTGGGTGATCCAGCAAACTTGGAATGGATTTCTCAAAAGTCATTTGCTATTTGATAGCAAATACTTTCAATACTGGACCAGATTCATTGCAGGTTTGCTGGATCACCAAGCTTCACTTATGAAAGTGTATCCTCTCCAGCCTTGATGAGCTTTAATACATCAGGCCTATTAGGTAATTTTTTCAATTTTGAGTTTGGAATAAAAACGCAGAGCATCCTGTTTCTTTTTTATTGTATAAATATGTGAAGATCCGGATGAATGCTTTGTCATTTGGTTCTTCTGCATGCAACACCCTGCAGCAGCAAATGAAGAAATACGTAGATTAGACGCATCTGTTTGTGATACTTTTTATATTTTGTTCAGTTAAAGGACAATTTAACTTTAAAGTTAGAGTTAAAGAAAGTTGCAAGAACAAAATTATAATTATTGCAGCTTATCAGTAAGGGATGCGGTGGTTGCATTTATTTTCTTTTTATCCGAGTAAGGACAGTTACAGCAAGTACATAAGAATACCTAACATGCAGTATTTTTGTCACTTTCTGTTAGTTAAGAAAAATAAAATTTTCTTTCTCATATGTAAACTACTAATCCCATAATCCATAATAATAATACATAATAATGTAATAGAGATGAATAAATGTAGGTAAGTTTAAGTTGAGCTTGGATAACAATCATGGTTGTCTCATGGATACAGTGCAGTATGTGTCATCTAGGAAAATACAGCAAAATAACGACTGAAAAGTTAAATGCAGCCATTTTGGCTTTAGGTTTAAATATATTATAACTGTCCAGAACCAACTTTCCAGGGCGTCCACCCTTTCTCTTTAACCACCAACTGATACCAATTTTTCCTAAAAATAAAAGGGACACTATCATGGGAAATTAGTCTGGAGTCTTCCATTTCTGAACTTCTCTTTGAGTGTATTGGTTCTTTGGCTATAATTTGGATTCTTTGACCCAAAATAGAGATAAGTTGATCTGATACTTTTCTGACATACAGCAAGTACAGCAAGCTTGCTCTGGGAGTGTTAATGAAACAACTATCTAACTTTTTTTAAAAGAAAAACTGCTTGAAAGAAACAGCACTACCCATAGAAGTTTACAGGCATATTATTATTTAGGTTTTATATTATTAATGTGCAAGACATAGTTTACTCAGACTAGTGCCCAGTAGAAATTTTTGTGATAGGTCTGCTTTGCCAAAAAACACATTTTTTTAAAATCTCCATTCATGTTAATAAGCCATTATGCTTGATATAAAACAACTACGAATGTTTAATTGCCTACGTTTGAAAACTCAACACACAGGGTGATGGTGTTTTGACCTTTTTTGACCTCCTATTTTAAAACATTATCAAAATGCTTGAAAAACACTTGAATAACCACATATACACTCATACAAGTGCTTTTCAAAGCATACAAAAAAATTACCAAAAATGGTATAACCTAGGTCTTTATACATTTACCCAGCGTACCAGCTACTGAGAAATAGTCAAAACAGCATACTGCAGTGAACCATGACCCTAATATTAGTTAAAATCATCTTGTGTTTGTTCTTTGTAGGCCTTTAAAAAAATAGAATACAAAATTGTATATTTGTGTGTATTGATAAATATGTATACATACCCACATACATTTTTGCCTTTACACTACTATCCTACATAATACTTATGTTGTCATATGAGCTAATTTTTTGGTTATTAAGATGCATTTCATACATACATTCATTCAGTCTGCCTTGGCTATTGCAAAGCTGTGTTCTGCCAAAGTCAGACTAATCAGTAATCAGCAGTGATAAGCCATTTGCACAGCTTCTACCTAGTTAATGAAGAGAGTGCAGAACTTTGGTAAATAAAATTATCAGTCAGCCCTGGAAGCAGATAAATGAAAGTCTAGACCTACACTCAAGCACTTTATAGACTTCCCTAAATTAATTACTACAATGGAGTATATCAGTCAAGACTATGAATTCCAGTGCTCTTTCAAAATGACTTATAGCATGGAAACAATATATTGCCATTTTATGTATATGGTCTTATCTGCTCAAAAATGCACTTAAACACAGGATTATAAAGGTGTTGAAGGCTTGAGGGACAAATAAAAGTCATTGATCTGCTAGTCTACAATATATTTTACCATTTTTGCCATTTGGGAAATGCTATAGGATGTGGATCTTCTACTTTCTTTAAATTGATGGTGCCTTAAATGGCTTGGGCTGCTGAAAGTGGATATTTCACTTTCAATGGAAACAGTTAAATCACTTAGGAGTTTCTTATTGGTGTCCTGCCAAGGGGATGTTTTTATTTTCTTAAATTACTTCTAAGCCAAAACATTTTCATATTAGATAAAGTGGGGAAAGATTTAAAATTTATTGTTTCATTGGGCAAATTATTCTTTACTTCCTAGCCTGTAGAAGGGTTTGTCACTGCCCTCTGCATTACTTTATATGATTATGCTAAAGAACATCTGCTAGGCTTATGTTTACCGTAACATATGCAGGCGTGTCAGCCCTACATGACGATTAGCACTTTTTTTTCAATTCCGAAAATATCTCCATTAGTTAATTTATCATTTGTTTTAGGTTGGTGTTCCATCAAAAACCAGCTTGAATGTTGTCTATTACAATGCAATTTAAAATCACATATTGCACACATATCTGCATTTGATTCAGTTCATATGTTAATAATTTCCCTAATGGGTAGCAAACATCTAGAGATGCTTCTGTCACAACATGCTGATGGTAAAACTAGTAATGTTATGCAGAAAAGCAATGGATGGAAGATACATAGTTTCACAATTGCTTAGTGTTGCAGCTTAAGGTGAAGTCTGCATGTCAAAAATCACTGGGCTGGTGTCGGACGGACTGTTGGGTCAGATGGACTGTTGGTTCTAATATTCCCAAACCTAGACAAAAGGTTGAATTGTATGCTGCTTATTGGAATGTGCTGACACTTGGATGGATACAATGTGTTTTGTTTTCCTTTGTTGGTGATTATTAAAAATGGGCATTAATCTGGAATTTGTGGCAGACACAGCCACCAGTGTTCCCCTGTGCAGAACTGACTTGGGGCCATGTGTGGATGGAAACTATCCCCTCATAATGGGTAAACCAGTCATTGAAAACTGCTCTCTGCCCACAATAAGTTATTACTGTTCCTCAACATGATGCCCTATACTGTAGATAGGTTAATAAATGTTCTACAACAAAACAGGAGTCCACTAGTTCTGCAACTATGATGGATCTGTCAGCTGCTCTGTCAGATACCGAACCAATCAATATAGTGCCCAATTATCTAAAAAGTAAATATGTGAGTAAATTACTTGGAGTCAAGCTAGGTATCACTAAAAATGAATGCCAAATATGAAGACTGTTTAGAAAAAAATTGCTGTACAGACAGATGTGAAGCATCCTGTTCTGTTCCATTGAAAGGAGAGGCAGGATTAGGATTGGAAAACGTCCTACTGTAGGAAGTCAGAAAAGTTTAAAGTGGTATCAGCAGATACTGGTTTTGATCGAATCAGCCATGCTGTATCACTAACAACCTTGTCCACAAAGTCCAAGGGGGTGTCACATGGGCGTGTATATAGGCTTTTATTGTTACCTCCTAAAAACGCTAGTTTTTTTTATCCTGTATGGTTTTATTTCCTTTCAAACCACAGACCCAGAACAAGCATGCTAAAATATGCTTTAGGAAAGTATAAGCATAGTTCCTTATACTTGTTTCAGAGCAGAGAAATATTGAACTCAAAGTATCAGCATGGCAGCCAGACAAACCTTTCCTAATGTAAAAGTTCAGCAATAGCAGCCTACACAATTTCCTATAGCGGATGTACCTTAAATACTAAAGACATGAAAATTGGTTTATTAAGCATTTTGTGGGTCTTAAAGTTTTTTTTATTAAACTCTTATCACAGTATTTTTATAGCATTTTATATTTCTGGAACGCTTCAATAAAGATTCAAAAAATGATTAACTTTATCACTTGATATGAAATTTTATGAATAATTAGTACAAAAGTGGTAATGCTGTTGAGGCAAAACCCTTCCCTATCTAGTATTGGGCTGATGAACATAAATACGTTACAAAATTGAAGAGAAAAGATTATTCTTTAGTTGCCAGCAAAAGGAAATTCATAAGAGAATTGACGTGTGACATATAAGGGAATAAATAGAGAGTTGTAATGTACTTACCATTCAGTTTTATAAGAAACATCTGCTCATATTAGATAGAAATGTTACTGCTTGGACATCTTCAGTATTTCAATAAAGTGTTTATAGAACACTGAACGAAATTGAGTAGAATAGATTCCAGGCTTAATAAGCGTTTATGGTTCAGTACTTGGCTATGCACCAAACAGGATTATTTTATTTATGAGTCTTTATATTTGCACAATGCTTTCTGGCTCCAATAAGATCAAATTACCATATATACAGCATTTATTTATATGAGCCAGTGGTGTGAAAGCTGTGGCTCTCCATCTGTTAAACTGTAACTCCCATGATCCTCATTCATAGCATTGTGCTAGCTAGTGGTTGCCAAAGGATCGTGGTAATTGTTATATGAAACCAGCTGGAAAACTGCAAGTTGCAATGTCTTAACATTAACATATAGACTGATTTCATTCAAGGACCTGATTCAATATTGAATTACAGACCATATTGTACACAGCATTTAATATACTCTGTCCCAATTAATCCATTTAATAGTTCAGTCCCAAAAATGTATGGTTATGAGTGGATGCTTACTTTAAAATACATATATGAAAGCTATCCAATCTGGTGCAAATAGAATAATTCATTAAACACACATTTTCATACATGTGGTTCTTACTGCCCCTTCAGGGGTGCTAAGGTATTCCAGTGGAGGGCACCAGAAGTCATAAAAACTAGTAAATGTCACTCACACACTGGCCCTGATTTAATAAAGCTCCAAGGCTGGAGAGGATACACTCTCATCAGTAAATCTGGGTGATCCAGCAAACCTGGAATGGATCTGGTCCAGAATTCAAAACATTTCCTAGTAATTTGCAAATAGCAAATTCATTTTTTAAGAAATCAATTTCAGATTTGCTGGATCACTCAGCTTTTTTGATGAAAGTGTATCCTCTCCAGCCTTGGAGAATTTTATTCAATCAGGGTCACTATCCTTTTCTACCAAGGATATTCTTTTTTTTGTCATGATCAGGCCTTGTGGCATCATGCTGCCATGATATTATCCAGGAAAATTGGCTTTTTGTGCTGATTACACTAATATCAATAGATAAGGTGGGATGTTGATATATAATGAGTCTTCTGCTTAAGCCACTTCTATCTGATTGCATTACCAGGTTCTCATTCTCCACTGATGTAGCATCACAGCTTGGCCATAAACATAAAAAGAACAACCCCGCCAAATAACTAGACAATGTAAAAGCATTACATGGTCGGTCATCATGGTCGGTCATCAGTCTTTATTTTTTCCTTCTTTAATGTTTATTGCCAGTACTTAACCTTTAATTCTATTCTTCGATGAGAATCTTTGAGGAAAGTATTACTGTATAGATAGATCTCCATGCAGATTACATAATTTCCCATCCTACATTTTTTTGACATTGGCCTTCTCTTACTGCCACCAAACCTCTTCTCTCCCATTATCTTTGTTTTCAACAATGCAGCTCCATCTACCCTACTATTTCTTCATGCTTTTGTTGTATTGTAGAAATACCAAGTATGATAAAAACTCACCAATAGCCTGGAACTGGCTCGGACACCTCTATGGAATACAGATGTGAGGAGGATGTGAATCTACAGCCTATTCTATTGACCCTTTCACTAGTTTTTTTATTATATTTTTCCTATAGGTTCTAAACAAAGGATAGTTCATTAGTAACATTTCCAGTTTTCAAATATAGATAATAAATTAATGTAAACAAAAAAACTAATTTTCAGGTATAATATTTGTAATAACCTTATTGAGTGTTTTCTTCAATGCAAAAATGAATCGTGTATCAGCAGAGTACATTCAAATACTTATTGTTTCTAAAACTAGAAACTAAGTGATTGATAGCTAAAAATATATTTATGAATGCATTACACAAAGCTGCAATCATATTAGTATTTGAATTAATAGAAAAGGGTACATTTCTTCTATTCCCTGTGCTGGAGCAGAAGATGCTAAACTCCTCCAGGCCAGAGTTGGTTGGAAGATTATATCTGAACTTCAAGTCAACCTTCACTGATGTTACAGAAGCAGCACACAAATGCCTATTTGCCTATAGGTCAGTACCACCGCTGGAAGAGTTAAGATATCCTAAAGGCAAATACATTTTGTGTATGTTTCAGCAGTAACATCTGCAGCTTAATTTTAAGCCACGTTTCATTTTTCTTAAACTATAAATGTAAAGTTTTTTTAACAGTGTTGGCATGAAATTAGCATTAGTGTATTCTGGCTAGCTATTTTAACAAAATGTGCAGTATAGCATTTCACAAGAAGAATGGTCATTCACTAGAATTTCTGCCTAGCTGTCCCATATGTCTGCTTTCCAACCTGACACAACAATGAAACTTGATCCATAGTATTTTAAATTACAGATGAACAAACTAGATCTATACCAATGTTTAACACGAGACAAGTTATGTTTATACAGGAGGAAAAAGAGCAGTGCCCAGTAAATTGCCCCCTGTTTCTGCAGCCATGAATTTTTCACCTTGCTCCTCCCTGCACAACTGTTCTCTCTCTCTCTCTCTCTCTCTCTCTCTCNCTCTCTCTCTCTCTCTCTCTCTCTCTCCCTCTCTCTCTCTCTCCCTCTCTCTCTCTCTCCCTCTCCCTCGCACAATTATTGCCCTTTCCCTCTTTCCCATGCACAATATTGCTCCCCTTGCATTTCTCTGCACAGTAATGTACCATGGTACACACCATTTCCTTGCTCTTTGCAAAGAAATGCACACACATTTATCACAGCTTTGCCCCTACTGAGGGCAAAAATTCCTAATTGACACAAAACAATGGGGCTCATCTAAAAATTAACCAAAAAAATTAAAACATTTAGTATAAAAAAATCACATAAACAATGTCTGTTTCCAGCTACTTGGTAAAGTAGTCTAAGTCTCGTGGTCTCTGACCAATCATTGTTACAGAGAGCATATTTTATCCCAGCAGTGGCCAACCGATGGTCTGCGGACCGAATTTTGGTGGTCAATGGCTTTGGACGGTGCGCCCCCTAGCGAGTCATGAGAAGGAACCTGCTGGGGGGGGGGGGGGGGACACACGGCCTAGAGCTGTGGACCTTGTTTACCATATGCATCGCAGGCTCAGGGCGGTGGGCAGTTTGTGTGTCTGGACGCGACCCGCCCACTCCCCCATCTCAGACTCAGACCTGTGATGGGAGAATGGTCAGGTTCTTGTATCATGACAACTCTCTAGGGGAATTTTCTTCCCCTTTAAATGACACATGGTTCCCTGGGCATGCGTCCATAATGAGTCTGTAAATGTAATGGTGCACGACGTCCAAAAGGTTGGCAACCACTGTTTTTGTTAGTAATAATCAGAAAGGTTGCCCCCAAGTACATGGATAATTTACATGTGTACACCTATGAAAAAGTTATAGTCTTTGGACTATACAAACATTTCCCAATCAAATTCCCAAATCAAATAGGTCAGAGCCCCAGTCATCTCTTGTCAGTTGGTAACTTAATCATGTCTTTCCCTTAGTTGCTTTGCAAATGTCTATGAGATAGAATTGTATCAACACAGTAGATAAAGTTTGCTGTATTTCAGGAAAAAGACAGCTTTGCATCCTGAATATATCCTGAATAAAAATGTTTGAATGTTAAGGCCAGCCCCTTTAGTAAGCAGAATCATTTAGAGACCAATAAATGAGTGTAAAATATGAATCTCTTGCTCTCTATATCTGAAAGTCATGTTATTACATTGGAATATTAATGCAAAGTCTACAGTTTAATTGAGCTTTAAATTGCACTGATTGGTCTTGATCTAAGCATGCAGTCTTCGAAATAAACGATTCTGCTGCAAATTTATGAAGAAAACCATGACTACATCTCAAGGTCATTTGTGACATCACCAGCCCTGCTTTAATATGCAGCAGAATAAAATGCTGAAAGAGCTTGGCTTCTGTATAGTTAATCATCTCATTCCAAAGAAAACTACTCAAAGTAAATTAATATCTGACTTCTGTAAAAAGTACAGTAATCCCTAAATGTGTCTGTAATTACATATAAAAAGCTGCAGAAGTGATAATGTGTCTCTATTTCACACCTTCAGACTTATTTGTCACTTCGGTCCTTGTACAATGTTCCTAAAAAACCTGAAATAACTGTGCCATCCAAAGAGAGGATAGCATAGTCAAGGCAGACTTGCACATAAAGAATTCCTCATGCAAGATAAGATACAGTTTAACTCATCAATTGGATTAGCCTTTTTATTCTGGGAAATTACAGAAAGTGTGGAAATAGGATTAAGGTAAAGCAGAAATCCTCAGCATTGCTGTATGTTTGAAACCAAGAGTTTTTCTACTACTGCATTTCTGTCTGCAATACAGTCTATCTTAGCATACTAATAAACCAATAAAATCACAATAGCAAAGCTATTTACAGAGGCTCAATTATTGTTGCTGCTAATGATCATTAATTATTATTTCTTTTGACAATAAGAAAGAGTTGTACAGACAGTGGTGTTTGTTTTTCTAGAAGGAGGAGACGTCTTGCTGTGTCTTCCCCATAGGAAACCGCAGCAGTGGTTAGCAGAGACTGGTTCTGTGATACAGCAGGCATTGGTGGCCAGCTTTACAGATGTTATATTTCTCAGAATATTCCTGATTATGACAAGTGGTAAAAATCCAAAGTTTGTAAATAGCTATAGATTCTGCTGTTGTATTTATACAATGCAGCATTTTCAGATGTATTTCAAAGATTGCTAATAATGCAAAATGGATTATGGGAAACGGTAAAAGGATATCACATATACTTGCTATACACATTCTACAGGAGATGTACTAACAGAAGGCTATCAGCATTTAAAGAAAACATTTTACTGTATATATTTCAGATCCCATGTTTTTGTACAAAGCATTGTCAACAACATAAAGTAGATATGTTCAGATAGCAGCCTGGGGCACTAGAAAGGGTCAATAAATATTTAGTAGAGATTTTTCCTCAGCCAACTCTGGGATGGGTTATAAGAAAAATGAGTTAAGCATCAATTCACTCAACTGCATGAGTTATTGTAACTTCACTTATTATTGTTCTAATACATTTCCAAACAAAGGTCAGTTAATAAGCCTAATTTTAAATAGCCATGGGAGTCCTATTTTTTGTGTTTTTGTCTTATGGAAAAATTTGACAGTAGTATAGTGCTGTGGTGGATTTATGAGCGACCAATCGAGAACAACCTCTGTTTGTTCCTATGGAGGACAGGGGGTGTCACTCATTCATCCTCCCTCCTCGCCTCCCCATGGAACAGAACTGTACTATGCGTTCAGCTCTCATTGAATCATTTGTCCCTGGAAATTATCATGAAAGATTGTTTCCAGCGACAATCATTTGACAACTATCTGATATCTATAAGTGGCTTTATTAAAAAGTCAAAGACTCCAACTGGAGACCATTTCATTTTGGGTGGACCAGAAAATGAGTATCACTGGTTCACGTTATAGTTCTGTCCTTCCTGAGTGTAAATATATTATTGTCCATAGTCTGGCCACAGATTTAAATAAAGTTTCTCCTATCAATATGAATAGATTGCCATAGACCAACCAACCTGAAGGCACTAGAAAATGCAATATTTTTAGCAATGCAGCTCAACACAATGCCCCTGATTCATAAAGCAGAATCGGATTATCGCTCGCGCATTCGTATTCGCGATCCGAAATCGTACGCCATCACGCTATTCAGTAACTGAAAAAGTTTGCGGCCGGAGCCGCGCATCTCCGGCAGCTTTACACTGGCGAGCGTGCATTAAAAGTCACTGTTCCCCTAAAAAATCATTCTTTCTAATGGCACACACATTACCCATAAATAAGCACAGAACAGAGAGCAGGTGCGCGCTAATTAATTGCTATGATCTCACCATTGAGCTTAACAGATCCTCCTTAATCGCGCAGCTAAAATCTAATCGCCTTAATTGGCAGATTCGCGCCCCCTATTGCTTATTATGAAGGCAGGAATCCGGCTGGCAGTGAGGCGAGTGTACGCGCACACTCGAGTCCAGACCGCGGTAAACCATGATCGATGGCCGGGCGTACTTTCGTGCTTCCAGCGAGCGCGGATTTTATTGATGAATCAGGGGCAATGAATGGTGGTGCATTAGTATGGAACTTGGTGGACTATATGTGCTTGTTTAGTGCATCAGGGTGTTATTAAAACAAGGACGTGATTAAATAACGTATATAATACACAAATGTTTGGGTAACACATGTGTTAGCATATCACATGGGCGTAAATATATACCAAGTGGTTTTTAAACGCAAACTTGTTGTTTAACTTGGTATCAGACTCTTGCATTCCTCTTTATGAAAATGTGTTGACTTGAATCGAAAGTGGAGTAATAGAAAAAAAAAGGGCCTAGCAATCTGCTTTTTCTTCATTGCCCGGTCACAGGCTGGAGGCAGGGACAAGACCTAGTTGTATTACTTAGTTGCTCCAAAAACAAAAAAAAACTCCTCAGGCTGTCTGTGCTATCTGGTAGGGGTGTGTAAATATTAGAGATGTGTGGACTGAAATCCTAATCTTTGGCAGGTAAACCAACTCCTGTATTTGTGTTTTAACTGTGTAGGTATCTGTTTGCCTGTTTTAAAGATGTAAAAAGAAAGCTTTGCCAAAAAAGGCACTTCACAGTAGGGAGTTGTGAGGGGAGTAGTTAGGAACAGGGCATTTGGAGTCTTGGAGGGCTAGGGTCCCAATTTATGCGAAGGGAGGAACTAATTTTGGTATGGTGCCCCTTATTAAGTAATTAACGGTTTTGGTCCCTAAGATGGTGCTGGGTGGATAGGGGCCATTGTGGTGTGCTGGCTGCGAGTTGAGAATCTGATTTTGTTGTGAACTTTGCCTTCCGGGACCTGCAGCCTTGTTGGTGAGTTTGAGTTCCGTATGTTGTTGTTTGCAGGAGTGAAGTACTGTTATATAATTTATTTAAAATGTTTGTTTTATGTATTTTTTTCATTAAAGTTTTAGTAAAGACGTTTAACTAAATAGCCCACCCTAATAAGTCCAAGGAAGGTTTTAGTGTGTTAAATTAAGGAGGTAAAGCTAGGGGGAGGGGGGTGTTGGGCTGGAGGCAGATACAGAGTAAAAGTAATGGGTGAGGGCGATGTCTGAGCTACCCTGGTCATATTCTGCACTGTGTCTTTGTGAAGGCACCCACAGTATGGAAGAAGCAGGGCTTTGCTTCCCTAATGACAAAGTCCCCATCAAGGGGGAACTGTGATCAGCACAGTAATGACATCTAAAAATTGTAGTCCAGATTTCCAGAAGACAACACTCATAGGCAGAAGTGTCCCTCACACAACAGATATACAGCTATAAGGTACTGTACAAATCTGTCCACAAATCAGTTTGCAGTTTTTGATAGAATGGGGATGTGTTAGGAACCCTGGAAGGCTTTTATTGCTGTCTGTGTCCTTGATAGGTAGGTGCACTCTCTCTATTTGTCTTGGAGACAAAGTAATGGAATAGTACACAATATTTTAGCTAATAAAAACTCTATTAGTAAGCTGTACATCTTTTGTTGGCATACACAGTTTCATGCTTGTGTTTGTTTGTGCTTCATTCTATATTGCCCCCTGTCTGTATATAAGTTTAAAAAAAATACCATATTTTGCGAATCCATAACTAGTCAAGATACTGATAAAAGAGACAAAAGAACATCATTAGAACATGACATAAATACTGCACAAGTTTTTGACAAGCACATTAGATAAGGTGAGAAGTTGCTAAAAACAAAATGTGCCACATGCAAGCTATCAGCAGGTGTGCAGGAGTTTTTTCAGTATCTTCAACATGGAAAGCATTTACCCAGTATGTTATCTAAAAGTGCAGGAAAGTGGAGGTGTTCTTTTAGGAATCAAATGCTTTCTTTCTGGAATACTGGCTATTAAAGGCATTTTCAATACATTTATTTCCTCACACTTCTGAATATATCTATCTTGTGTACCTGGCCTATTTACTTAAAGGGTAATACAAATTTCAGTTTTGATTGCTTAATACCAATTTACTGTTCCAGGTCATTGATTCATACCACTTCAGGTCTGACCATTGTTGCCCACATCACGAATGTTGATAACACAAAGTGATCTGATTAAATTCTCTTATTGCATTAAAAGTGATAGAAACCAAATTGCAAACAGACATCCTTCGCAGTTGCCTTTATTTTTAAAGTAGTTTATGATCAGCTCCCTAAGCTATAATATTTGAACTGATTTATATTTACTTGTATGGCAAAAGCCCAATGTTATTTAAAAGTTTAGGTTAGCAGTATTAGAATGTTTGAATGTAATTGAGAAACTGATTGTGATTACGGAGGTGATGGCTGATTTGTCAAAGGTTGGAGTTTCCTGAGTTAAAATTGCAGAGGGTGATCATGGAAAGCTACTTTGACTAGATAACCCAATAGCATTTTGAACCGAACAGAAGCATATTTGAGCAACACTATTGGCAATAATTCCTCAAACCACTGCCTCAGTCTCTAATATTTATTTATTCTTTCGCCCAAAAATATAAAACTTGTTCCCATGTTCTGCTAACACTTATAAGATAAAAAAAAAAAAATCTTGAGCTGAAATAACAGGACTCTTTCCCCGTTTCTGTACCATATGCACTTTGGAAGTATGTAACAACTTCCTCAGATCCTTGACGTTTTTACCACTTTTTCTTTCCTGGTTGTCACTGAAAAGTAGTCAGCAATCTTCAACGCGTCTCAGTTGCTACTCTCATCACTAAAGGTCTTTTACGTGTTAATACTTCTGAGCCTACATCTAAAGAAGGGGGGTTAAGTCTGCATCTTCATATATGAACACTTTTTTAATTCTCTCCTTAATTTACTTTTTACTTTCCTCTCTTCCCCATCTTTTTAAGATTTACTCTATCCTAATTCTAAATTAGAATAATCAGTCTGTTAACCCAATAACTGGTTTTGAATCAACTGTCTGCATAGCACAGTTCCAGAGAAGCCTGGAGCGGGGGAATGGAGTGAAGGCTAGTGGAAGGCCTACATGACTGGGAGGGGCAGGGAGCAGGCAGTCAAAGGATAAGGTTTAAGTTGTGTTAAAGGGGGAGGTAGCCAAAAGGGGGTCAAGGTGACATTTTGGTAGGGTGGGTAAAAGAGGGATTAAAAGGAGGAAGAGAGGAAGGGATGGGCAATCGTTAGTGGGACGCTCTATTTGTTTGGGAAATGGTATGTTGTAGGAAGTTTTGAGATGGTGAGGTCCTCGAAGGAATTTGTATCTTTCATATGGGGTTTAGTTGGGGGTGAAAGACCCATTTGTGGTGTGGAGTCTCTGGAATGTTTTGGTTTAAATTATGATTTGAAGTGTTTTAAAGTAAAAGGCTGCGAGTATTAGTGGGTGGTTGCAGCTGGAAGCATATATATTATGATGGTGCAGATCCAAAAAGGAGGGGGAGCACAGATAGTTATAGGAGGGAAGGGCCTTCAAAGACTGGTAATCAAAGGGTTAAAATGGATAAAAGGTTGAAAAGCATTGTATGGTATTGTTTGTGTTATGTTTTATGGTTTTGTAATATTGAATATTTAAGGTCATTTAACTGTGAGGTTTGTGTTATTTATGAGGGGGAGTGTGAAGAAGGGGTAATGAAGCAATTCTCAGCCTTGTCACAGTCATGTCTGCAACTTACTTACAAACATTATGGATGAAATTACCATTCTAAATGACACTATGGGTCTGATTTATCAAGCAAGTGCGCGTAGGCTCGCTGCTGGTATATATGTGCCAATATACGAGGCGTATTTCCGAGAGTTGGAGCCAGAGCCGAGTGCTAGTATATTCTAGCCGCATTCCTGCCTTGATAAATGAGGGATAGGGGTCGAAAACCTGCCAATTAATGCAATTTGTTTGCAGCTGCGCGATTCAGAAGGATCTGTTAAGCTCTCAATGGTGAGGTCAGAGTAATTATTTAGAACACCTGGTCCCTGTTCTATGCGCATCTACAGTCCATTACAGATCAATTTGAATCTTTAATGCTTCATCTTTTTTTGGGTAAGTGCTACATGTTTATGTTATGGTTTGCTTGCAACACTGCATACTAATTTAGATCAAGCTGTGTATATATACTAAATAACACTTTATAATATGTCATCACACAAAAATATGAATGTAAAAAAAATGTCACCAACAAAAGGATTGTTGGCAAATATGTTATATTACATATATCACGGAACATTTAGTGATTTCACTTGTGTTGTGTATGTCAAAATAAATTTAAATTCATATAAATACATATGCATTTTCATTATTACTATTTTAAATAGTGGCAAACATATTTTCTTGTTTTGTCAGGCTTTCAGGGTGTTTATGCAGTTTGAATGGCATTTTAGACCTTGGCCCACTATATATTGACTTACTCACCTCAGCTTGGTATTTGAAGCACATAAACGTGGATTCCTCCTTTAACCAGAAGCAATATCATCCATGAATGTTGCTTGGAGCCAAGCCCATGACATCAGAAATCATAGGAAGAAATAGGCAATCTTTTCAATTTGTAGCATGTTAAGCAATATGCCCAAAAAACCCTCTTTGCCTGTTTCTTCCTATAATTTCTCTTTTATTTGTATATGTACACAAAAAAATGCATAAATACATACATATATATATACATATATATATTTATATGTACATGTACATTTATATGTACATAGATTAGTGCACATGAAGCAAAACAAACAATATACACATAAAAAGAATAACTTACCGGAATGAGGACCCCTCTCTGGAATATTGGCTGGCACGTTTTTCAACTGATAGAACACAGCTCAGGCGCACATATCGGGTCTGCCTTGGCGCACAACAGTGCGCATAACACTCCTGAGGTTTGGCGAACAACTATGTGCATCAAACAACTGAGTTTTAATAAGCCAATTGTGCTGTATTTGGCCAGTAAGACAAATCATAGAAGGGAACTGTTTAAAAACAAGCATAATTAACTTTTTAAATTGTAGGTCCTGGGAGGTTGTAAAGAAGATCACATAAAAACAAACCCCCAAAAAACAAACAACTACAAAACTTTTCAAAAAACTTTATTCAAAATAAAACTGGAAAACTGGATTAGAAAATATTTATGCAGGACAATTTATTTATTGAAATTAAACAATATGACCACAAACACAATAACATAGCATTAACATTGATTTCTTAGTTGCAAAATGGACAACAAACAAAACAACAGGCCCTCCTTGAAAAAAAAAATAAAGACAAAGGAAAAATGCAAGTTACACAACACCCTTATATATGCTCATCATTATGCGCACAGGTGATCAAAATTATTTAATGTGTGTGTGTTTAGTGTAACTTTTACACTTTTTTTTTGTACAGTTTATTCCACACTGACAGGATGATTCCAACAGCTGCATTCATTCATAAGCACAGGCATGGGACTACTGACAGTGTAGGATCCCCAGGCACTAGGGGTTGCAAGAGGACAAGTCACCCTATTCAGCTGTAGTGCTCCGTGATTGGCTGATCAAAGGCGATATCTGATGATGCTTGAGCCGTCATCAGGGTTTCCCCTGTTCATCCATTCACCACTAGAGCTGAATGGGGAGACTTGTCCTCATGTAGCCCGAGCACCTGGGGATCCCACACTGTCAGTAGTTTTACAGCTGTACTCATGAATGAATGCAGCTGTGTGAATCATAGTGTCATTGTTGGATAACCTGTCACAAAGTAAAAGTAGAAAAGTTACACTAAACACACACATAAAATAAAATATGTGGAAGAAACGTTTACATGCATTGTTCAAATATATTTTAATAAACATACAATTATATATAAATACATTAGAATATAGTTTAAAAAATTAAAATACATATATATTTATAAATATATATCTCTTCTCAAATTTTTAGAATATATTAATATGTATTTATATATTTATCATAGATTTTTATACATGTTTTATAATAATTATATATATTTTTATATTATAATAAACATAGTAATTAAATTATATATATATATATATATATATATATATATATATATAAAATTCTAATTGATGATGTGTCTCAGGTCCGGCATCGTAAAAAAAGCTTATCCTTCGCATAAATTTCCACCTTCACCAATGTCTGCTCTGAGGCGTCTCAACATCGGACGGCCACACGTCACATTCTCGGCTGATACTAACCCTGAAGCGATAATCAGACGAGAATTATTGGTTGTCTGTACCTAGCCTAATAGTGTAAGGGGCCTTTCAAACCCATGGTGAGAAACCACATGGCTAAAAGCTCCTAGCAGCAGCCTGTTGAGCAACCAGGAGAGGCAAACCATATGGTGTTACCACATGGCTAAAAGTGATAATATACCATGTCACAATCAGCCACCTGCAAAGAACTCCTGCTCACTTTACTGGCAGCGGTTGAGTCTGTGAATGTCTAAAGTTAGCTTAGGAAGATAATTGTCAAATGCAGAATAAAAGTCCAGATTTAATTTTATTAATCCTAAATGCTAAAAGGTTTAATACATTTTTGGGGGGTTTAAAGATACTTCCTTCATTAGGGCGGAGTATTCTTGATTGTTCTGAAATGAAGAAATAAGTTCTCCCTAATAGATTGGATTGGGACTTTCGGTCCTACCCATTTAATAATGTAATAATAACAACATTTTGGAGCTTTTTTTATACATGTACATTTCAGAGATCTTTCTTAAGGATTGTTTAAACTATTTTAATGCAGTGATACTTTTTATTGGGGGATCAAAAACCAGATGGGTATCTGTAATATCTCTGATTTTAATGTTTTTATTGAATTTCATTGGTTTGTTTCTTTTTAAAAAACAAACATGCATCTTAAAGATTCAGTTTTCTTTTTCATAGTTTTATGTTTGGTGCTACACAAACCTATGCAAGATTGCTTCACTTTCATTTTCTGAGTGTTTTGTTCGGCCTAACGCTTTTATTTCTACAATGCAGCAGCACTGTTATCTTGATTGCTTTGCTCCAACCTTATATAATACAGAAGTGACCCCTGACGTATAAACACAATCTAGGGATGCCCTCCAATTCTATGTTTCTTACAAAAAAGCTTGAATGTCACAAAAGGGTTATGCAGTATATAAGCATTTACTTAGGGGGTAATCAAAGTTTAATCTGGAATTGTTAACACGGAGCAATCTCTGATTGCTAATGTTATTTATATCTCAAAGTGCACAGAAAATGCTGCCTGGGCATTTACTTCTAAGATTTAATATTTGTTAATCACCTGTCCTGGATACTTCAAACACAAATATAATAAATATAAAAAGGCCCAGTATAGAGAAGGCAGAAGAAACTGGATGGTAAGCTTAAAATATAAAGGTATAATTTATAGTGTTATGATCACTAAACGTTTTATTTGTGACTTCCAAAGAACCTAGATATAAATGTGGATAAAGGTGCCTACACACAGGGAACTTCAGACAAGCAACTAAATACATATATTAAATACATATATAAGGTATTTTACTTACTACAATATATATATTTTTTTTTTTACCATTTTGTCCTGAGATTTACAAAACCCTGCCACACAGCACAGCCTTGGTACAATAGTAAACACAGTTCTTTACCCTCACCTAGACTGTGAATGGACAATGGAAAAAGCAGCTTACCAATGAGTTTGTCGTTTTTGGCTATCCGCTCCTCCTATCAGCATACTCCTAAGTAGCCATGGGCCCTGCAGCACAGCTGACTGTCCTCTTCTGCTGCTTCTCTATTCTCCAGTTCTTTGTTGTACTGCAAGGGCTGCAAAAGGCTTATACCATGTCATATCCAAGTAGTTTCTGAATCTGAAATACTTTTTTTTATCAATATAGTAATGAATATTGATTACTGCATTAATATGTATTATTTTAATGTATCAGCAGTTTAGCTTTAAAAATGTGTATGAAATATATTCCAATGGTCTATTGGATTTTTAGTAAAACAGGTATTTTATTGTAATTAGTGTATTTATAAGGAAGAAAAACAAAGAGAAGAAAAGAACAAAGAGAAGAAAATGTGAATGTGTTTTTCCCCAGACAAACACTTTAGGATAAGCAATGTGCTTGGATTCCTGGGATTCTACCATTCCGTTGGATGTACATTTTTAATTTTTTTTTTTTTTTAGGATGTCAGTCACTAGGTACCAAGACGGATAATAATAAGAATTTTAAAAAGATTCTCTGGAATAAGATTAGAGAGAAAATAGTGCATTCTGTTCCAAGGATTGTTAGGGAAAAATCCTTTAAGTGTCTCTTGTGTCAACAGATGTGGAAGTAAATCTCCCTTCATTGTCCTATAATCTAATACAAGTATTGGCTGCACTTCAACTTGAGGCTTTTTCATGTATAAAAACCCAAACTTGCTTCAGGTATAACATGTAGGCATCAAGAGATGTATACCTGCATACCTGCAATAGGCTCCAAACCCTCATACATGGCATAAAGTGAAGCCTGACAATTTTTTTTGTAATCAATAACCCAACTCTTGTGTGCTTAACATTGTGGATGACTATACGGGAGAAAACAAACTACATTCTTAACAAAATCTGGGCTTGTTAGGAGATGCTTATCTGGCCAACGACTCCATGCTGTGTGCTATCGCAATATAAAAAATTGTTTTTTCTTTCCGGATATGTCATTTGCAGCAGCCAGGAGAACTAGGATAGCAGCAGCCCCTACTTCCCTTTAGCCACGCAGCTTGATGGATTTATGGCATCCCTTGTTAGGCTGTGCACAGCAGAAGTGGATTCTAGAGGCTGATCAGCTCCTGCCTCAGCCCTGCACTGCTATTGGCTGCTGGGATTTTAAAGCCTCTCTGCTCCCTGTCACCCGTGCCTGGTATAGCATCTGTTGGGCTTATCTGTGCTGGAGAATCAGCAGGGGATTAACCTGTCTCGGTCTTGGGGGGGTACATCAAGCCCCCATGCTGCTATTGGGACAGGCTTTTTGAAAATTTGTGAGCAGCGATTGCTACCAGGATTTATTTTTATTTCAGCTCATTTTGCATCATGGAGGAAAACCTTGTTAGGAGAGGAGCGAGGAGAGGCCTTATTATCGCATATGCAAGTGATAAGGTTGGGAAAGTTTGGCAGTTCTTCAGAATTCTGGTACAGGAGCATGAAAGAGGAGTGTTTCCCTTGCAAAAACTTGTGGACCAATACCTAGTGGAAAAACTCAAAGTGAACAAAAAGGATATCCACTGCCTACAAGAACAAAGGTCAGGTCATTTTATTCTGTCACTTATTGAAATGTGTGCTTGCAATAATCTGCACATTAATCTGAAAAATCAGCTGGAGGAAAATGAAGACTTTGATGGCTGGAAGTTTGTACTTTTGTACTCAAAGGAAGAAGTATTATTAACAGCCCACTTTATTAATTTGTTTGTAAAAGAAGCTGACATTAGAACCTTCCTCCATAATTACTGTTCCTCTGTATCTGAGCCCAAGAAAGTTTACAATGTGATATATGGAATGGCAAAATTCAGCATAGAGCCAAGTTCATGTCTGACCCTGGGGGGATTGGAGGCTTGAAACACCCTCCCTCCATTTTTGCCCTGGGGCGGGATCGAGGTTCACTGTTTTATCCTGGGATGCCAGTTTTATGTAGAAAGTGTGGGTCGTATTCACATACAGAAAGATCATGCACCTCAGAAAAGATGCAACAAAACTGGTCATGAAACTAAAAACTGTCCTGTGAAACCGGTGTGTAACCTGTGCAGAAGTTCTGCTCATCTGTTTAAAGGGTGTCCACATCGGAGTAAGTGGTCATGGGTGGATGTCACCTCCACTGCACCAGCAGCCAAATATCAGCGGTCAGGGGGTGTGGGTGCTGTTGCTGCTCATATGGCAGAGGTAGCTGCACACCTTCAGGGTGACCCAATGCCTGAAGCCCCTGCAGCACCAACTCAGTCGGAGCTGGTGGATGAGGAGGAAGAGATGGAAGCCCTACCAAGCAGTCCTGAAGTTGTTCCAGATGAGGAAGCCAGACCAGTCTGGAGTGACTGACCCCCCCGACACCTGGACAAAGAAGGACCAGACGTGAGTCTCGGTCCAGTTCGGGTGAGAAAGAAACCACAGTTTAGCGCAGCTGCAGTGAAAAGTCTACTGCAGTTGGCATATCAGCACAGGTTGGTGACCAGGAACCTTATTCAGGTCTCATTGAGGAGTTGACCGTACTGAGTCAACAGGTTCCACCATCTGCGGCAATTCATCATCAGCTCAGCCGAGGAACCATGGAGTCCTACCACTCTGAAAATGGGGGAGTTTAAAATGTGTTCCCTGAATGTCAAGGGGTCTGAAAAGCTCTGTACGGAAGGCAGCAATATTTTAGCTATTTAAGTGGCATTAACTGAAATTTTTTATCTTCAGTAGTGCAAAATAGATCACCACCCAAATTATGAAAACCTCAGACAATCCTGGACTTACGGCCCTTCAGTATGGTCAGGGGACAATGGAAATTCAGCTACGGGTATTGGTATGCTTGCAAAGGGGAACTAAGTCACCTTTTCATCATTTATTGAGATAATACCTGGGAGAGCTATGATGGCCATGGTGAAATTTAGGGGGGTAGGAACTCTGGGTGTTTAATATCTACTGCTCCTCGGAGAAAAATGAGCGAGCTGAATTGCTTAATACCATATAGTTCTTCATTCCAGGTTCCTCCCTTGCATTTGTTTGTGGTGATTTTAGCTGTGTATTACCAGGTGAAACACAAGCCGGCTGTAGAACAAGGAGCCACGATAAAACATCTCAACAGCTGAAAAACATGATGCCTGATCTCAAGTTGCAGGTCTGGAAAAAGTTATATCCTAATGATCCTGGTTATACATGGTCCAGCAGTTAAAGTAAGTCTCGCATTGACTTTTGTTTTTGCCATCACTCTATCACTCCAGGGAAAATCACTCTCCAAAACAACATTTTCTCAAATCATAAGTTGTACATTCACCTGAAATTATCAGTTACATCCAAGGGACCAGGGATCTGGAGGCTAAATACCACTCTTCTAGAGGATCCTGGGATCAAAACACAATACACATTAGCATACAGGTCATGGCAGAAGGTCATATGCAAATTTCCCAACCTCATACGTTGGTGGGATAACTTCAAAAAGAAAATTAGCTCCTTCTTTATCCAGAAAGGAATACAGAAAGCAAGGAGAAAAGTAAAATGGTTCCACAGGCTTAACACATGGCTCCAAACTTTTATTAAGTTTAGCAAAAATGGCATCTTAATGGAGGAGGAAATTAATAATCATCAATATCATCAATCATCAATAGTCATCCTTTAAAAGGTGACCTATAAGACCTGGAGAACTGGTGTCCCATACCCTTGCTCAACACAGATTATAAAATCTACTCCAAGATTCTGATAAAGAGTCAAAGAAATTGTTGATAAAAGTTATCCAGGGTGGTCTAAAGCGCATGATGGTCTAAATTTACTGAGAGATGTGCTATGGTACTCAAACGAGAGAAAGCAAAAATTGGCTTTTTTTTATCCATAGACTTCCAAAAAGTGTTTGATAAAGTTTCACATATCTGTGGGATTTTCTGTTACACTAATTAACCAAATCAAAAGTCTTTACAGTGGTGCTTCTAGTTCGGAGTTAAACAAGGATTGCCTCTCCTCTTCTCTCCTCTTCTATTTATCTGTGCCTTGGAACCACTTCTGTCATCATTAAGAAAGGACAAAGTAATTCGGGGAGTTCCTATACCAGGGGGTAGTGGTCAGTCCGCCACAATTTGTGCATACACGATGTTACTGTCCTCTGTACTACAGAGGCTGCTCTCCACAGGGCAGTACTAAACACTGATTTTTTTTGTACAAGCTAAGGATTCAAGCTAAATATCAACAAGTGTAAATGTCCTTATCTTGGCAAATGGAAGCTTCAACATCTAAAAATTGCAACATCATGTTAAGCTATCCAAATTTTAGTAGTGTTTTTGACCATTAAAACAACGGGCACCAAAGCTGGAGCATTGTCCAAGAACAATAAGTCAAATTTTTTTTCTGGAAACTACGTAACTTAACATTAAAAGGTAAAGTACTGGTTGTAAAATCAATAATTCTGCCTCAGTTACAATACAAAAACCTTGTCTATCCACCATCGCTCTCCATAATTTAAAAATCGCCAGAAATATTTTCAAATTTTTCTGGAGCTCAACTGTTGAAAAAATTTAAAGGTCAATTGTGCATAAAAGAAAAGCAAATGGGATTTAAAGACCTCCCGGATATTAAGATCTTTCTCTGGTCCAGTTTTTTTCTCCCTCTGCTTTAAGTGCCTCTAAACCAAATCTACCAAATGGTCATATTTTCTCAAACATGCAGCTGGTCATGTGTTTAGAAGGAGAGGATGGTAACAACCACCCAAAACAGTTTCAACACTCATCATTCCTCCAAAACCGTACACAATTTTGTAACAATGTATCTGTATCTGGAACCTACAAAACATGGACCAAAAGACCCTATTGGATGCAAACAAAATTAGGAAATTCATCAAAACAGAGGAGGAAATTGCGCTTATATCTACTTTTTACTACAGAAAGACCAGCACAAATCTATAAAAACTTGGTCGGAAAAATTTTCTATCAAACGAACTAAAAGGTATTGCTTGGCAGGTTGTCAATGAGTGCCTGCCCCTGCTTGCCTTTCAGCATAGGAAGGGTTTTGTGAGTTCACCTGTATGTCCCAGGTCTGGATGTATGGTTGACGAATCAACAATACATCTCTTTTGGAATTGCCCGTATGTAAGGGCTATGTGGTGGTCAGCTGGGCCTTTGCTGAAATTTTTAACAGGTATTCAAACACTTGACCACCATGTTGTCAAGTACGGTCCTCCTCTTTCCTTCTCAGTAGAGAAGAAAAAGCTACTTTGGGTTTCTATAAATTACCTGAAATTTGCTTTATGGAAAACAGGAAACATTTTCATGTACAAAGATGATTTCATCATAAATGAAAAGGAGTGTATTAAGTATGCCTTCAGCAAAATGTTGGATTTCTTTTTATTTGATTGCAGAAAAATGGAGAACCCGGGGAATGTATATGTGGAATACACTTGTGTAATTTCTCTTTTGTGTATTTGCCAAAATATATGTGTTTTTATTTTTTTCCTGTGAAAAAGGAAAGCAAACATCTACATATCTTGTTAGTGTTTGTGAAAATGTTTTTTGGTTATGGTCAAAAATATATGTATAAATATCTTGTATATGCTGGAAAATGCTATGTACTTAGCTGTTCAAAAGATAATCTCGTGTTTTTTTTTTTTTACTCTGGAAAATAGACTTGTTTTATCCTTTATAAACAGACTCTATACTTTTCTTTCGGGAATGGATTTTATGTTCTTTTTTTTTCTGCTAAAAAAAGAACTTTATGTTCCTTTTTGTACTACAAAACATACTTTGTTACTTTAGCCATGGATCATGCAAATTTTCTGTTCTGCTTTGGTACTTTAATGTAATATATCTGTTTCTAATATTTGTACTCTTGGGGGAAAAAAAAACTTTTCTAGAAAAAAAAGAGTGTTTTTCTGTTGCTGATATTTGCCTGTTCCTGACAATCCACTTGAACTCTTGCTTGTGACCCTGACTCTGCTTGTGCCTTTTCCTTTGTACATCGTTTGATGGACTGATCTCCTGTGTTTTACTTCAGCTTGTTTCTGGATTCCCTGGTAATTTCTGTACTGTGCTTCTGTGGGCTCCTGGTCAGCTGCCAGCCAATCCCCATACACCATCCCTTGTGCACTAATTTCTGGGGGCAACTGAGTGCTGGGAGATGCAACCAGTCTCCCAAGGCTGAGCGGGGACTGCTATAGGTGAAGACTGCGATGTTAGATTGGGGGATTGGTGTCTGGACAATACTGGTACTGACCAGGGCCTTACCGGACTTGTTAATGCTTCTACTTTAAAACCCCCATTTTGTAAAAGTTTTTAAAGTTGACTTTAAGAATGTTCTATAATTAGATAATACAGAAGAGTTTTTATTCTACCATTACATTGATTTTTGAAATCTTCTTCTACTTCTAATTAAGCAAAAAATGTTTTGTACCTTGTTAATGTTTTGCAGTGAACTCAATTAGCAAAAATGAGCAAGTTTACTGTCTAATTTTTAACCATTATTGGCTTAAATTTACGAGACCCAATTTCCAAAAGAACAGCAACAAAACATTTCACTGTCAGCCACTGGCTTATGCAAAAAAAGTGGGGATAAAAGAGTACGTATTGGCTTTTTTAAAAGATTTAAAGTTTGAGTTCCTAAACACCTCAAGACATAAAAGATGTTAATGGCAGGGTAAAAATGTATTGCTCCCATAATGTGCTCTCCTGTTTCAGCTATTCCTTACTCTTAATAATGTTTTATATTAGTAAGCTCAATTACTGGGAAGAAAACCATGCAAATTAGCTTAGTACATTTTTTTTTAACAGTTATCAATAAATGAAGACAAGTTATTAAATGTGACATTTCCCAGAGCATTTAGTTTCCCTGAATAATATATCCTTGGGGCATCCCTTTACTTTCTTGTAATATGTGTGAGAGAGAAGAGCAGCATTATAAACATGAAAGGTTAAGCTAAAAAGATGAGCCATTTAAGCAAGCCATAATGAGAATAATTGTATGTGAAAGCTTTTATTTTATTATTTATTTATTTATTTTTTGTTCTCCCATTTTTGTTTAAACAACACCAATAATTTCTTTATGGTTTTTAACTAGCATAGCAAAGCATTTAAACAGACAAAATGGCATTATTTTGATAGTCCATCTTTAATTTTAACAAATTTAAAATTGATAAATAAGGTTCACTCGAGTACTAGATGCAAAAACATCTATCAACTACCAACCCTCTTTCTCTGATTTTTAGGGAAAAGAACCCAATCTTACAGTGAATCCTATAGAAGTCTATGTGGGTGATGTTATATTCTGATTCTCATTTTTAGGGCTACAATAAAAACTACTAAACTAGTAATAAACTGCTAAAAGAAAAAGAAACTGTACAGTACAATAAAAAATAAAAATATGAAAAAGTGGATGCTGAGATGGGAAATTGTCCAATGACTATGAAGGTTTCTGAGAATATGTATGAATATTTCATACAAGTAAAAGGCTATGTTTATGTTATTGTATTTAATATTTATATCCAATCCTTTGTGGTATTATTTAAATTCTGACCAATCATTTAGTAAAAGTTTACTCTTTCAAAAAGCTGAAAAATGACAAAATTTGCAAAATCCAATTGAATACATTAATTCATAAAAAAGAGGTAGTTGTTCGCTTTGGTTGGTGGTAATATAAAGCCTAGATAAGGGTCCAATTGAAATGTAAACTGTGCCCCATGCTTTCTTTTCTAAATTTAGAATTATTACCTTCATGTAAGGCATTCCAAAGCATGTTGTTTAAAGAATTTGAGTACTTTTAATGTTAATCAAAATGTTTTTTCAATGCTACATGTCCCCATTGGCAGTGCTTGACTTACCATGTTTTTTTTTTTTTTTTTAATTGTTACAGTATTTTGCCTAATACTTTTGCCTAATATTTGCCTAATAGCCCTAAAATATGCTTAGCCAATGAAATCTCTATCTTTTGTTCTTTCAAGGTTCCTGCTAAAGTTTTAGCAAATGAAACTTCATCAATTCTGTTAATTTATGCTGAAAAATTAAAAAAAAATCTTTAATAATTAAGTTCTGCATATGAGTATTTTAAATTTACATTTTGAATCCACAATTAGGGCTTATTATTTGGAAACTTATTTACCCTGTTTTTTTCATGATTTCCACTGTTAACATAGCCTAATAATGAATGTGCTTCAACTTTAGAAAACCCATGAATTAGCTATGTGACACCTCAAGAGTTATGAAAATGTCACAGAGTACCTAATATATGCAATTATTGCTCCTAACTTTCCAAAGCCATTTGGAAAATTCCAAAGCCATTTCCAAAATTTAGGAAAACCAATATGTAGAGGTGAATTTTGTTTGGTAAACTATGTCCATTTTTAGTGCTGATAGGCAAACTACTGCCAAAACAATTGTAAATACTAAAAGCATCTAAAAACATTAGTCTCTGCTTTAGGAATTCCATTGAGATCTATAGATTACTACAATATAATATGTTTTTTAATTACATGATCAAATATGTAATTGTCAGTACAAATTGCAAGACAATTTGATGAATGGTGCATGGTAAAATTAGGACCCAGATGGAACTTGGGTTCCACTGATGGGCTGTTTTACACTCCATCAGGAGCCAACGGTCCTCTACAGAGCCACTACTTGGCTCTGTTGGCAGGAAAGGGGCATTTCCTGCCAGGAGTAAAACATCTCGGCGCCACAAGGATGCAGTCATTCGATACTGGGAGCTCTCTTTTTTTTGTAACAAGGCAACACTAGAAATTGCTGTCTCTGGGAGTAAGTGACATTTAACTATGATACAGAAATGAGATGTCCCCTTTGAGGTGGACAGATTTTGCAAACACTGGTAAAGTCCTACATTCTCTGGGGTAGATGGCTGTATTACTTTAATTGACAATACTAAGGTAAGTTGTATTGAGTTAATGATGGGCAAATGGAAGATATATATTAGGATTATTTGGGACATGCTTTAAGTGAGCAACTTACAATAAAATATTTGGCAGCAAACCTTTATAAACAGATCTGTTTGTTCTGTACAAAACTTTAAACATAATATTCCATACAGCATACTAATATGCAGCGTGAAAATAAATCACTTTACAATGGCTTTCCTAAGTAGTTTCTGTGGCAACAATGTCTGTTACAAAGTTGTTTCTTCCAGGGTATTACCAAAACTATTTAAGTATCTTAAGTAAGAATCTTACTGAAAAACAAATGGAGGAGAAATTATAACAAAATATTTTTTCTCTGCTGTTTATATATATATATATATATATATATATATATATATATATATTATATATATATATATATATATATATATATATATATATATATTGTAGGTGCAGCCCCCAGAGAGAGTAAAAAGGGGATGGCTGCCAGGGAGCAGGGAGAGGAAAAGACTCTCCACCGTGTCACAAGGTGACTCTAGTTTTTCCTGCCTATTTGAAAATGGACTGTTAAAGAACACAGGTCAGCTGAAGATAAGTGCTTATGTGTTTGATCTTTAACCGGCTGACGTTAAGCCATCCGGTTGGGATAATTTTGTTGTTTTTTTTCAATAAAAGCCTGATGCGGCATCCATTCCTGCTAGTTGCCTACCATTTGTCAAGCTAACTCCCACATATGGTGGAGGATGCAGGCATACTGGTTGCTAAGGGTAATGGGTGCATAGATTTTTGTTTTTTGACTCAATAACCTGTTTATGTCCTGGATAAAGGTTGCTACATTACTGTCCAGTGAGGCTCCTGCCATGGAGGAGCTATTAACCCCCTTAACGGTAATCCCGAGTGTGACTTGGGGTGGATTCCTCTTGGAAAAGTGGTAATCCTGAGTCACACTCGAGGTAACTTTAGAAGCCCCCCTTACCTTTGCCCCACGCTCCAGCAGCGATCTTATGGTCCCGCTGTGATGCCAGGGCACCGTTTTGTCGGGGGCATTGCTGGGTTGGAAATTTAAAAGCATATTACCGAGTAATCTGCTTTTAAATACCACCCAAGTCCCGGCCAAGCTGCTGCTCACATGCCAGCTGGCACCACCCCTGGAATTTGCTATTGCTGCTCGCATCTCCTGGAAGATGCCATGCACAATGCAGAATGATTATAATATAATAAATATAACTATCATACCCAGGAGTTAATCCTAAGAATTACAGGCCCACAATATAAACAAAAATTTTTATGCAAAAAAATTAGGATCAGAATTAGAATGCTTGGGGGGTTAAAGCATTTGGTGCAGGTCAGTGCTGCCCAGCAGGAAACCAACCATCTGTTGCTGGAACAGGTCACAGTCCTGGGACAGAGGGTGTCAGCTCAGTAAAGGAATATGGAGGAGTTATCAGGCAATAGAAAAAAGGCAGTGCACCGGGCCTTGCAAAAAATGACCCCAGATGACGACATTGAGGCTTATCTGGCGGTGTTTGAAAGGATTGTGGAAAGGGAGAAACTCCCTGCTGCTGAATGGACTGAGGTTCTGGCGTCCTATTTGACTGGGGAGCCACAGAAAGCATATTTTGATTTAAAGGCAGAGCAGGCCAAAGACTATAATATCCTTAAGGCAGAAATCATGGCCCGGCTGGGAGTCACCTTATCTGTACGGGCTCGCAGAGTCCATGACTGGCGGTTTGAGGAAAATAAGCCGCCCCGCTCCCAAATGTTTGATTTTCTACACCTTGTGTGCAAGTGGCTACAGCCCGAAACACTGAGTCCCGCAGACATTGTCGACCGAATCGTCCTCGACCGCCATGTAAGCGGACTTCCTTCAGACATTCACCGATGGGTTGCTCAAGGAGACCCCAAAACACTGGATCAGTTGGTGTCACTTGTTGAGCTGTTTATAACTACAGAGACCTTTCTGAGGCCTGAAAGTAAACCCCAGCAGTTCGTGGGATCCTTCAGTGCTCGTTTACAGAGATCCAACTCCAAAGCTCTTTCTGCATCTGACCAAGGGAACTGAGCCAACCGACCAAGCCTGGGTGACCCCACAGGAGGTTTGATGGTCCATATAAGGTACCCCCCCATTTTGATACCCCACTCAGAGGCAGAGCTGAGGTGCGTTGCTGGAAGTGGCAACTGGGGCATATTTCAGCACACTGTCCCCAGGGGGAGGAGCCAATGGAGTGTGGTGCCACGCTACGCTTCTCTATGTTCGCTCGTCCTGTCTGCAGCGCTACACCCCTGCAAGAGCCAGGTCCCCAGGAGCATCAACTCCAGGTAAACGGGGTTAGTGTTGTGGCCCTGTTGGACTCAGGTAGCCTGGACACCCTTTTACACGCTGCCGTACCTCATGACCTGGTAATCCCTGAAAGGCGAGTGGGGGTTGTTTGTATTCATGAGGACACTAAGCATTATCTGCTGGCCAAAGTGACTGTAGAGACTGGCTGCGAGACAGTGACCCATGAAGTGGGTGTGGTACCTGACGTAATGCATCCATTGATCGTGGGATGTGATTTTCTGTTATTCTGGGAACTCAACCCCACTGTATTGATATGCCTGTTGCATGTTCACCTTCTTTCAGCTCAGTTCCCTTAGGGGAGGATGCCCAAACAGAGGCGGTAGCGGCGACCACGCATGTATCGGACAGTTTTCCCCTAGCAGTATTGGCTGGGGATGGGGGTGAGGCGTCTAACCCTGAGCAGAATGTCCTAGACTTGGAAGTGTCACAGGTGTACTTTGGGACTGCTCAGTTAGGAGACCCCACTCTGAAACATGCATGGGAAAATGTAACCTTATTCAATGAGGTACCTCAGGAGTCTAATGCTGATGAAAGGTTTCCTCACTTTGCTGTAAACAACAATTTACTGTATCGGGTTACTAAGGTGCCTTATGAAGTTGTGGAGCAACTGGTGGTACCCATACCTTATAGAAGGATGGTCCTTGATTTGGCTCACACTCATTTACTTGGGGGTCATTTGGGGACTGACAAAACAAAGGAAAGAATCCTGCAAAGGTTCTATTAGCTGGGTTATTACTAAGAGGTTGAAAAGTTTTGTAGGTCCTGCCCAACCTGCCAAGTAACTACTCCTGTGAGTCACTTTCGGAGCCCCTTGGTTCCCCTGCCAATAATTGAGATCCCATTTGACCGAATAGCTATGGATTTGGTGGGGCCATTAGTCAAGTCTGCCCAAGGCCACCAGTATATTTTGGTAATGCTAGACTATGCCAGCTGGTATCCTGAAGCAATTCCGTTACGGAATACCTCCTCCAAATGCATTGCTCGGGAGTTATTTCATATATTTTCCCGAACTGGTCTACCAAAAGAAATACTGACTGACCAGGGTACACCTTTCATGTTTAAAGTTATGAAAAATCTCTGTAAATTACTGAAAATTAAGCAGCTAAGAACCTCTGTATATCATCCCCAAACAGATGGCCTAGTTCAGAGGTTCAATAAAACCTTAAAAGGGATGTTGAGAAGGGTGGTACAAAAGAATGGGAGGGACTGGGATTGTCTGTTGCCATATCTCATGTTCTCAATCCGAGAGGTCCCTCAGTCCTCCGTTGGCTCTTCCCCATTTGAGTTATTATATGGGAGACATCAGAGGGGTTTGCTGGATGTTGCCAAGGAGACATGGGAGAGTGAGGCTACCCCATACAGAAGTGTGATAGAGCACGTGCCTCAAATGCAGGATCGCATCAGCAGTATTATGCCCATCGTGAGGGAACACATGCAAAAGGCCCAAGAGTCCCACAGCAGGGAATACAATAGAGCAGCCCGGGTGAGGCAGTTCAACCCTGGTGATTGGGTTGGTTCCCACAGTAGAAAGCAAATTTCTGGCCAAGTGGCAAGGTCCTTTTGAAGTAAATTATAAAATTCATCAGCCTGGGAAAAGAAAGCCCATCCAACTCTATCACTTAAATTTAATCAAACCTTGGAAGGATAGATAGTCCCTGGTAGTGACCACAAAACCCCAAAAGGATTCCCATGCAGATATTGAAAAGGTTGCAATAGGTGACACCCTGTCCAAACCCCAAAAACAAAAAAGCAAGGAGTTTCTACAACGGAACAGGGATATTTTACGGCACTGCCAGGCATTACAGATGTCATTCAGCATGACATAGTCACTGACCCCAAGATAACGATAAACCTTAAACCATACAGAATCCCGGAGGCTCGGAGAAAAGCGGTCTCTGAAGAGGTAAAGCATATGTTAGATCTGCAGGTTATTGAGGAATCCAAAAGTGGCTGGTCCAGCCCTATTGTATTGGCGCCTAAGCCAAATGGGACCTGGCGGTTCTGCAATGACTTCTGCCGACTAAACGAAATCTCTAAATGTCCTAACCTATGCCTCGGGTAAATGAGTTAATTGAAAGGTTGGGACCAGCTAGGTAATAATTAGCACGGTTGACCTCACCAATGGATACTGACAGATTCCCCTATCAGAGGAGGCAAAAGAAAAGACTGCCTTCTCCACCCCAGACGGGCACTTTCAATATAGAAGGTTGCCCTTTGGGTTACAAAGGGCACCCGCCACTTTCCAGAGATAGATGGACAGGGTCTTGAGGCCCCATAAAAGGTATGCAGCAGCATACTTAGACGATATTGTGGTCTTTAGCACAGACTGGGAAAAACATCTAGGTAAGGTACAGGCAGTACTTGATTCTCTCGGGAAAGCTGGCTTTACTGCTAACCCTGCGAAGTGCGCTATTGGGTTGGGGGAGGCTCGCTATCTGGGGTATATTGTAGGTAAGGGCCCAATAAGACCACAGGTAACCAAAGTGGAGGCAATTCAGAATTGGCCACAGCCTCTGACAAAAAAACAAGTGAAGGTGTTTTTGGGGATTGTTGACTATTACCGTACATTTGTCCCAAACTTTGCCTACATTGCAGCACCATTAACAGACCTTACAAATGGGAGAAAGTTAGTAATGGTCCAGTGGTCTCAAGAGGCAGAAAAGGTGTTTCAGGACCTTAAAAAATCCCTGTGCAGTCAGCCTGTTCTGATCACACCAGACTTCTCAAATGAGTGCGTTGTACAGACCGATGCCCCAGAGGTTGGTTTAGGGGCAGTAATGTCACAGGAGGTAAATGGGGAAGAACACCCCATTATATATTTGAGCAAAAAACTCACCTCCAGTGAGAGAAACTACTCAATCGTGGAGAGGGAGTGTTTGGCTATAAAGTGGGCCCTCGAGGCTCTACAGGACTATTTGGCAGGTAGGAAGTTCCGGTTGGTATCAGACCATGCCCTATTAAAGTGGATTTTCCGAAATAGGGGAAACAATAAAAAGGGTGACAAGGTGGCTCCTGGTGCTACAGGACTTTATTTTGTGGTGGAGCACAGGGCAGGGAAGCATCATATCAATGCTGATGCCTTATCAAGGGTTCACTGTCTGTAAGGGTCAAGTGCCCAGTCCCCTGGCCTTGGGCAGAGGGGGGGGGGGGATATGTAGGCAACCAGCAGGAAAGGTACTAGAGGGAGGATATGTGCCTTGCAGGTTGCTGATCTCATTGCTATAAGTCCAGGGATTGCGGTGTGGCTGTTTCAGCAGTCCATTCTGGGATTTCCCCACTGCTGGAGAAGAGTCCAGGTGCAGCTCCCAAAGGGAGTAAAAAGGGAATGGCTGCCAGGGAGCAGGGAGAGGAAAAGACTCTGATGGAGAGGACTTGAGAACATTCCTCTCCAGAGAGGGAGAAAGACAGAAAGAGAGGGACAAGACTCTGCACAAGGTGACTCTAGTTTTTCCTGCCTATTAGAAGATAAGTGTTTATGTGTTTGATCTTTAACCGGCTGACATTAAGCCATCCTGTTGGGATAATTTTGTTGTTATTTTTTTTCAATAAAAGCCTAATGCGGCATCCAGTCCTGCTAGTTGCCTACCATTTGTCAAGCTAACGCCCACAATATAAATATAAATATATATATATATTATATTATATTATATATATATATATATATATATATATATTGTGCTAAATAGAGTGCCACGTCTTAGTTTCTACTTCACTTGTGGTAATTGATAATGACACCTTTATAGAAGTGATCAAGTTAAAATACCACAGTGTTATATAGCTCATATTTCTATGTTACCAAAGTATATAAATCCTTAAGACCCAAGTGACCCCTCCCCTCTAAACTACCAATTCAAAATGATTTTTCTTCGGGCACAATTTTTCAATACATAATTTTCAGTATTGTTTCTCTAGCTGCTATATTTCATTGCTCATTGAAACCTCAAAATTAAATGATTCAGATTGCAGGTTATTATAAAGAACAGCAATCTAGTAGAAAGAATGGGTAATACACTTGTATAATCCGTGGTTTTTGCTTATTTCCAATATACAGTGTTGCTCTTCAGGGCTTGGATATAGAAAATCTATATTGCAATTCGGTGAGGCAATACAGCAACAAAAGCTATTAAAACAGAGCTCCTCATTCCTAAAAGGAAGATGTTTTTATCAAAAGGTTATGGAATGTAATCAGAGCTACTGTACAGTTTTTTAACAGAATCTTCCAACTTTTCACCTTACAATTTTACAAGATAAATTTGGCTTTCCATTTGTTATAATACCCAAGGTCATTTGGTCTGATCTCTCATATTGTAAGTATATTAGTTATTTAAGTTAAAAGTAACATTCAATGGTATGTGAAAAAAACATCCATGTATTAGGACAGTGGTCTATAACCAGTGGTCCGTGAGAAAATTTTGGTGGTCCGCAGAAAAATGTGGACATTATTTGCAATGTTGATCTTTTATTAATAATAAAAAAATATTCTAATATATTCTTATATTTTCCTATATGACAATTTTCACCTTTATGTTGCACATAAAACAAGGGAGGCGCAGCATAATGTCTTTGTAGTCTTAAGTTGTATGAGGCAACCGTTGCCGAGCTGTACGTTTCAGTATTGTTTCGACCATTACAACAGTCACCCCGCTCCGCGAATACCAATTCTCATCCGATTGTTTTATTTATTTCTCAGATGTTCTTTCAGGTAAGTATGACCTTGTCTGTCATACTGTGTATTTTCTTCACCTGTTATAATTAACCTCCTGGGCGTTACACTGATGTCTAGATTTCTGTACCAAAAGCGTTACACTGTTTTTCATGAAATTTTTTTTTTTACATTTTAGACCTGTAAGTTACAGAAATATGTCCGAACAAGGGTCTAGTAGATATCACATTTAACCACCTGGTGAGAAAAACTCGGGGTTAACGAAAATTGCAAAAGTTTTTACCCCAAGCATGCTCGGGCTTAACGGCCAGGTGGTTAATGGCTCCAAATAGTTTGACTTTGATAACTATCATTTCTTGTTTGGTCTTAGATTTGAATGAAAAAAACCCATAATGAGTGAGAAAAAGCAAACAAATATTTTGCAGTTCTTTAGTAATACAATTAATGATAATTATGATAAGATAATGCAACTAATGATAGTAACAATAGTAATACTTCACTTAACTGGGAGCTGATCAATGAATCAAAACCCCACTTTCGTCATCAGGCACCGTTAGGAAGATCATAATTTGACAAATGTATTTATATTTAAAAAAAAAAAATCAAATTAATGGTCCACTGGATTTAAAATTATGAATTTAGTGGTCCATGAGGTCTGAAAGGTTGGCGACCACTGTATTAGGAAGCTTAGATGTGGCAGTCACTCTTTTCTATCAGATTACTGAAAAGTCATCCATATGTAGAAAACGTCTTTTGTAACAGGACAAAGTTTTTCCAATGCTTTTGACAAGCATTTGAAACATTTTACCTTGGACTAATAAACTAATCAAAGTAATGGTGAAGCTGTGCATCCATAAGGTTCCTGTTCACACCTGCAAGTTACTGCCTGATTTGTCACTAGAGCCTCAAAGATTGCCCCTGATTCATCAATAAAATCTGCGCTCGCTGGAAGCGCGAAAATACGAGTGATTTAAAAATATGCTTTTTTCTTAGCGCAAATAAATGTTAAAAACATTTAAACAGAGCAAACATTTTTTTAGGGCTATGGGTAATGTGTGTGCCATTAGAAAGAATGATTTTTTAGGGGAACAGTGACATTTAATGCAGGCTCGCCAGTGTAAAGCTGCCGGAGATGCGCGGCTCCGGCCGCGATCTTTTTCAGTTGCTGAATAGCGCGATGGCGTACGATTTTGGATCGCGAATACGAATGCACGAGCGATAATCCGATTCTGCTTGATGAATCGGGCAAAGTGTGTACACCAAGACTTTGCCCCTACTAGATGTAGAGGTTACACTTGTGTAATCAATGTGTTGGTCTCATTGATTGAATAGAGTGAATGAGAGAGGCTACAGTGTATGTATACAGGTAGTTTCCGGGTTACAAGATAGGGACTGTAGGTTTGTTCTTAAGTTGAATGTGTATGTAAGTCGAAACAGGTACATTATTTTATTAAATGCAGTTAGGACAGATATTTGTCTCAACATATTATTTGGCAGCATGGTGTCAGTTACTGTATAAAATCCTCATTGTGAGTTTATCACAAACAAAGCAAAAAAAGTCTTTATGGAGCCTAGACATTTATTAACTTCTGGAGCAAGCTGTGCTTTGATTTTAAAAAAGAAATATCTGCAGAGTTCGTCTTGGTCATTAAAAAGTTTCAAAAGGCTGCAGAAAGAGCTCCCTCCCCCCAAGATCACTCACAACCTCAGCTGTGGTTGGCAAAAGATTCCTTCTGCGAGTCATGAAAATAGCCCCTCCCCCTCTTCAAGCCTCCGTTCTGCATACAGCGAGCAGGGAAGCCCCGTTCGTATCTAGGAGGCGTCAGTATGTCATATATCCTTAACCCAGAGACTACCTGTATAATCAAAACAACAACAAAGCTAAAGCCTACTTCATATATGTATTATACATAACTTGGAATAAAAACATGGCAAACATATGATATATGTAATCCAAAAACATTAGAAATATCCATAGGACTCTGCTATTGACCAAAGGTGTGGACTTTCAACCTGCTTAACATAAATGCACATGAGCTTTTCTTTCACAATCAAAAATACAGTCAAAACACTTCCATATTTGCTTTGTAATCCCAGAAATTTTAGGTTGAATTCTATAGATAGCATTAAAGGTTTTAAGTTTCTGCTTATTGTAGTCATATACATAACTACTATTATGCTTCAGATTTCAATTTAAAAAATTAAATTAACTGTCATAAATCAATCCCTTGGCATTATTAGTCAAGATTACGTTAGGAAACTAATCCAGTTTATTAAGCCCCTGCAAGATTTTATTGAAGAAAAATCTTCAGGAAACCAACTGGAATGTTTGACAAATATGCTTTAGTGTCCCTATTTAAAGTATGAGCTATCTAGACACGTACAATACATGCTCCCTTTCTAATTTAATTAAACTCAGACAAGAGAATGCAAAAATGAGTAAAGATAATGTGCTACAATAAAGTGATGCTTATTCAAGCATGATTCTTGAAATTCCCATGAGATAATAAATTACCAAACTTGTGTTTATCTTTAACAGGTTTATTTTACAATGTATGAAGATCTATGCTAAACATAAGGCATAAATAATTCTGTAAAGTAAAATTGATATACTCATATACTCACACTACAATTGTTTACCAGTGAAAAAACAACAATCCAAGTATTTAGAGAAAAGTGAAAATACTGCAATGTGGATCTGCATCCAGCAATGACAATTATTTTCCAATGGGTTTAACCTCCCTAGCGGTAATCCCGAGTGTGACTCGGGGTGGCTTTTACATGCAAAAAGCGGTAACCCCGAGTCACACTCGGGGTAACTTTAAGAGCCCCCCTTACTTTTGCCCCGCGCTCCAGTGGGATCGGATGGACCTGCTGTCAAGCTGGGACGCTGGTCCGTCGTGGAGTGTGGCCGGGTGGGAAATTTAAAAGCAGATTACTGAGTCCCGGGTCCCGGCCACGCCGCTGCTCGCATCAGCAGTGAGAGGCGAAGCACAATGCAGGACTTCTGCATTTTGCTTCACATCTCAGTGCAGATGCGAGCAGCAATAGCAGATTCCGGGGGTGGTCCTGCATTGTGCTTTTCATCTCTCTGGAGATGTAGAGCAGCTGCAGCGTCTGTGTGAGACAGACCGGAAATCCCCACTCACATCACCCCGGAGGATGAGTCATCTTCCGGGTGATGTGAGTGGTGATGTATTGGGGGGTGTAATGTAAAACATAATGTACTTGAGTTGTTAATGCCTCACTAGTACTTTTCCAGTCTTTAATCTGCAACTTTTCTAGGGCATCGGCAATAAACTATTCAGTCCAGTACCTTCTTTGTGGTGTCCTTACACTGGCCTTACTAGGTCTCTCTGTACTGGGTAAACCTGCAACTGTCATGTCAGATTTTTGTGAACTATTCACTCATAAACTTTGACATTCACTACCAGTTATCTGACACTGTCAAGCTTATACATTTTCAATATAAAACTCCACAACAATTGTAAATACTTACGCACAAATCACAATGCACATATTCCTAACATCTAGTTGGTATAAACGATATCCATCAAGCTTATGTCTGGCTTTCATTTTTTTTTTCTTGAAATTAGTTTTTTGTGTACCTAGTTTAAGCATGGCCTCATTTGCCTTATTTTAGGAAAACAAGTTAACACTTATAATCAGCCTTCATGTTATACACAGATTTTCAGCCTTTGTACATGCAATGTAAGACAATAATGAATAGGCTTCAATATAATTGAAAACTTAATAGCATGACTCCAACATATTATGCAAGGCAAAAGGGTATGCAAAGCTAGGTGGGTAAGTAAGTAAAGCCTGATTAGTAGGTATAAGGCTATAATAAGAGGATTTAGAGCTCTAAAGCTATTGTACAGAAGAATATATATTTTTTGCAACAATAAACATATGGAACAAAAGCAGCATTATACAATACACAAATGTCTATAAATCTAAATATCAATAGCTACTAAATATTGATAGCTGCCCTAAAACAGCTTTTAAAGCAACTTCCTATTAAGAGCAAAGTTATAAGATGCAACAGTACAGTGAACAGCTTCAGTGCAGTTGTAAAATCTTGGATCAGTGCCAAACAGTTGTTAAAATCTGATGTTTCTGCATATTGGGGCATATGGATGCAACTGCCTTCTACAATGCAGCCAATCTCAATTGGACTTGCTAAGAATCCTTGAGCTACACCTGGCATTACATAAGATGGCACCTGCAAAATTCCAGGGCAATGCCAGAGCCAGCTGCATAAAACAAAGGATCCTTTTAATTGCCTGTAAATGTGACATTTCAACCACTATTGTCAAGGAAGGAATCTACTAATGGAAACAAACATAAATAGCATTTTTATCATTACAGTAGGGGTTACCCAACACCTGAAAATTTTTTTAGGGGAATGAAAATGTTGAGAAAGGCTGGTCTAATGGGTGAGTCATCTGGCTTGAGCACAATCAAGAAAAAAAAAGGAGTGCCCAGGCCTTTGAAAAAAAAGTCAAAATTTGCATACAATGCCCCTGATTCATCAAGCAGAATCGGATTATCGCTCGCGCATTCGTATTCGCGATCCGAAATCGTACGCCATCGAGCTATTCAGCAACTGAAAAAGATCGCGGCCGGAGCCGCGCATCTCCGGCAGCTTTACACTGGCGAGCCTGCATTAAAAGTCACTGTTCCCCTAAAAAATCATTCTTTCTAATGGCACACACATTACCCATAGCCCTAAAAAAAACCGCGGTAAACCGCGATCGCTGGCCGCGCGTATTTTCGCGCTTCCAGCGAGCGCGGATTTTATTGATGAATCAGGGGCTTTGTGTAAACTGGAGGAATCTGTCCTGCTAGAATGCATTTTATTTGCCTTGTCTGGGTGACCAGTTCATATGTGAATGTTTTTTACAGTTTCTCCAGCAATATAGAGAATGTAAGTATAGATAGCAGTGAGTTTATAAAACAAATGAATAGTTGTACTAGGTTACTAAGTCATATACATTTTGTATAATGGATATAGTATAAAAAAGGGATAAACATACCTTGTGAGTATGTAATAATATGTGTGACATAGGGGATGATTCCAAGGGTACTCTTTTGAGTTATCTGAGTCAAAAGGGAACTGCAAAAAGAGTTGTAGAATAGTACGTGAGAAATGGGTTGATAGTTTGGTTCATTTAAATAGATACAAGGTTGTAACAAAAAATATAAATTTTATATAGAGAAGAAAAAGGGGAAGACACATACCTTATAAGTATAATTGGAATGTATCTGGTCAAGAGTCATCCAAATAGTGCTTTTATAATGTGTCAAGATGACGGCAATAAAGATTTTACATTAGTTGGTAATCAGGTCATACTTTAAATAGTTTAGTAGGATGTTTGATAGAGAGTTGGAATACTTGTACTTACATGATTGCTTGTAGTAGGTGAAAAAAGAAACTGACATTGCTGGCGATCTCCCCTATAAAATGACCAATAGAACTTGTTAATTTAATTACTACAGCGCATGCGCAAGTTCTTAATAGGAGACGAGAGAAGAGGACTTCCACCCTCCTCTCCCGTCCTATACTTCCGCCCTTACCGTATGTGGTTGTGGGCGCTTATCACTTCCACCCGAAAGTTATTCCCGCAGTTTAGAGATGGAGTCTCCAGGAGATGTAGACTCACGTCCCTGACACGTAAATAATAAAAAAAAAATCCACCTATAAGACTCGTGATTGTTGTACAAGGGGAATAGAAGATTTGTATGTGTCATCCAACTCCACCTTCACTAACTATGGACCAGGACTGATGAGGTGCCGGTCCATTTAGTCCTAAACCCTAAAGAATTTCTAGTGTTCAAACGTGGGGAGGGGGGTGGTCCAGTTTACCTACCATTTGGGCACATGAGACCCGCGTCTTTATGAGGTGGGGAGGCAGAAGTGACACGTGTTACAATAGATTGAACAAGTGTGAGATAGGTCTTCATAAATTTAGTTATATATATATATATATATTATGCTTGTAACACACAGGATTATTGTAACACTGTCACGTATAACAGGGAGGGAAAACAGAAAGATGTTTGTCACTACTAGGCCTCAAATGACTAGGGAAAAGGGAAAGGTCACCCCTTGCAGACACCCTAATCTTGCCCTAACTCCTAACCGTATGAGTATCCCCTGATGGTGAGGATACTCATACACTGGAACCTAGTCCCTACTAGCCCTGTATAGCCCTGGCAGTAGTGTCTGGCTTGAGACTGCTGGTTCCTTCCCCTATGAAGGACCCAGTGTCTCCCTGAGGCCTAGTAAACAACTAAATAAACACAAAACACCTAAAGTAAAGCAACTTATCTTATTAGCAGATATCAACAGGAACACAGGATGGCTCAACACTCCAGCTATTCACAACCAAGCAGTGAATATCAACCGCACAGCAGGAAGTGTGAGGCCAGACTAAATGGAGGAGCAGTAATGACCACCAGCTGCACCTGATACAAGGGGAGTGGTCATTACAAACAACAACACAGAAACAAGTAAAAACCAAAGAGGCTGTCAGATAATCACACATGCAGCTTGTCTGACAGATCCTCAAACATCCGTCACGGAAGGGACCGTGACAAACACACAATAGTTTATTACTCATTTTTGGGTATTGAATCCAGAAATGACCCTAGTTTTTTGCTATCACATCCAGTTTTTACGATACAGTATACCCTCCATTTTTGTCAAACAACATACAAATTTTACATACAATGAAAAAATAATGAAATAATAAGTTAAATGTAATTTTTTTTTGTTCATACAAAGGATTTATTGTTACTCGATGATATTTTTTTTTACAGTAAAACATTTGAAAATTAATCAGGTAAGCAGTTAAGGTAAACATTATAGCTTATGGCTTTTCCTGGAGTGTTCAGCGTTAGGACAATCCCGCCGGATGCTCCAACAATAGTCAGCCATCATATGTACATCCCATCTACCCCGATACCGTCCCTCCAGGACCTTCAAATCTTGGTGGAATCGTTCACCTTGCTCATCACTGACTGCACCATGGTTTTCCGGGAAGTTAGTTTTGTAGCTTTCAAGAGTTTCTGGACAAATTCTGTGTAATTATTTGCTCGCGTGTTTCCAAGAAAGTCCTTAACAATGGCTTTGAATGATAACCAAACATTCTTGTCAACTTCTGACATTGTCCTGATGAAATGTTCATCTTGAAGCTGCCGAATTTGTGGACCATTTAACACACCGGCCTTTATATTTTCAAATGACAGGCTAGGAAATGCCAAAATGAGGTACTTGAAACAGTCTAATTCAGTTGGCATGAACTGCTTCATCAGACCCAGTTTCATGTGCAGAAGTGGGAATATAATTTTTATTCTATCATCAAGTGGCTTATGTAGAATGTTTGGACCACCTGGTTTTAAGGCAGATCTTGGAGGTGAATTCCTTTCCACCCAATGCTTCTCACGAGCTCTGCTGTCCCACATGCACAGATAACAGGGATACTTGGTGTATCCACGTTGCTTACCAAGAAGGAAGCATACATTTTAAGTTCAACACAGATGACACAGATTATGATTCTTCACAAAGAGAAACTGAATGGTCAATTGGAACTGACCCAAGTATATTGCCAGTGTGAAGGAGGACACACTTTAAGGTCCTCTTTAAGCTTTCGATGATTTGTCGCCATTCAGTTGAGTTATAGATACACTCCATTAAACCAGGTATAATATGGCAATACACAAAGCCACTGTCAGTTCTAAAGTTTGAAAGTACGTTACCTTCATTCCTTTTTCAAGTAAATTTTTCTTACACAGTCCTAATGCTAAGAGTTCTGAAGCCTTCCTTGATAATCCCAAATCACGTGCTAAATCATTCAACTCATGCTGATCAAATCCCTTACAAACAGAATCCTCTTCAATTTCAAACTCTTCATCATTGTTGTCACCTAGTTCATCACCATAATCATGTTCTTCAAGAGAGGTTAGTGTAAGGAAAATCGGCACTCGGATTTTATCTGTATCAGCCACTGGGCATATAGCCGATGGTAGAGATTTCTTTTTCTTGTTATATCCTGAAGTTTTCACTATACAAAATTAACAGTCACTAAAATGATCTCCTGGCTCTCGCCAAACCATAGGCATACCAAAATGGCATCCTATCACGTGTTCCCTTTGTCCACATCCATAAACCCTCGACACACTGTTTGCACACCTTATGAGGGGCCCAAGTCTTATCTTGATCACCAAGTTTACCTTTGAAGTATGCGAAAAAGGCTTGCTCTACAAATGTGCTGATTTTCACCCTTTGAATTGAATAAATTATCTTTATTTTTTTGAGAGAAAAACAGAAATGTTTCTGGCTTTTTTGATAGCAAGTGCTATCAGAATAAAATATCTGTATTTTTTTTTAGAAAAACACAGAACATTTTTTGGCTTTTTTGAAAGATAGCGAGTGGGACCAGAATAAAATATCTGTATTTTTTGAGAGAAATACTGATATTTTTCTGGCTTTTTTGATAGATAGCAAGTGGTATCAGAATTAAATATCTGAATATTTTTCAGAGAAATACAGAAATGTATCTGTCTTTTTTGATAGATTGAAAGAGGTATCACACTGAGATATTTTTTGGAGTGTAGGACAGAAATGTTTCTGCCTTTTCTGATAGCAAGAGGTAGCAAGGAAAACTGAACAATATGTATATTTCAAGTCATACAGAAGGCTCCTAACCTGTCCCTGTCACAATTCACTTCTCTCCCTGCTTCTTTACCTCACACAGAACACAAGATGGAGTGGCTAACCCCTCCCTCCTTCCCTGTATATATGCCTATTCTGAGATCTCTGCTGATTAGGCTACTGGGCCTTCAGGATTGTTCGGGCACTTACGACAATCGGAATGCAAAGGGTTAAATGAAGTAAATTGGAAACAACAAATTCATAAAATGGTAAAATAAAAAAAGTTATTCTAAAATTTCCTTATAAGGGAGTCCTGTGTTCTTGGATAGAGAAACTCTATCCAGGAACACATACTACAGGACTGCAATAGCGATCCTGACTGCAGTTGCTAGTAGTATGTGTTTTTGGATAGAATTTCTCTATTGAAGAACACAGGGCACTAGATGTGATGAATGGGGCAGACACAGCTGCAATCATTGATTAGCTCAGTGCGCAATCCCTGGACACTACAGGTTAATTAAACTGTAGTGCCCCGGGGATCGCACACTATTCTCAATGATTGCAGCTGTGTCTGCAGATGCCCTGGCAAGTATCTCTTACTCTATAACACGCACAATAATATTATACATTTGTTACTTTTTTTCGCAGTGGATAAAAGAAAAATGTAACAAATGTATTATAATATTTCTGTGCTGGAAAGTCTGTTACAGAGTAAGAGATATCATGTCATTGTAGGATAACCTGTAAAAAAAAACAAAAAAAAAGCAAAATTGAAATTAACACAAATACTCAATAAATTAATTTAACATTAATTTGTATTTATTTTTTTAAGCACACTTTTTTATATCCCAATTTTTGCTGTCAAATCTTTTTTCTCAGCTCAGGTCTACCTGAATTCGAATAGCCATATTCGGATCGAATAGAAGGACAACCGGAATTCAAACACCAACACTAATAGTTATGTATCACAGTATTAATAATAGACAACATCTCTAATATCCTATAATCAATAACAGCATACTAATTTAAAGTATAACTCTAGACTTTTAGATTCTCCTGCGAAACCCTAGCTCCAGCATTTCTGAACCAACCATTCATACCTACCAATCATCAAGACAGAAACAGTAAGTTCTACATCCATTCACTTGTTTGATCTTTTTTGATATTTTTACATGGATACACACCTATTGCTACTCTTTGCTATTCCCATAGCACATAAACACATATTACACATATACTTTAATAATTATTAATAATACTTTATTAAATTAATTTTTATTGACAATTACCTTTAAATTCATACTAATCTACATTCATTCTTAACTGATTCTTACACATTTGATTGTTTGATTGCAATGATACAGAATATGTCCTTTTGGGAAACATCATATATGTATTTCTTTGTATTTGTTTGTATTTTATTGCACAGTTCTTGTTAAACGGTCTAAACTTCTCCCCTGAAGAAGCCAAGTGGTGAAGCACGTCAGGATTTAAACCGTGTTTCTTATCACAAGAGTAGCAAATTCATAATCATAAAATCATAGGAGTAGCAAGCACTCTGTCTAGATAAACGGTCTTTATTCCCATGACCTTAATGGAACGGACCTAAAAGCATTATATTGTATTGTTTGACCATTTGAATTTACTTTTTGATGAAAAAAATATATTTCATTCTTTCCTGTCCCAAAGAAAACCTCTGCTTTTTCTGTCTTCGTTTCAGTTCAGTATCATATACATATTTCAGTATATCAGCAACCAAGTCCAATTGTGGTGACTTGACGTAGTTATATATGCTACTAATACTTACTATTGGACTACCTCTGTGATCCTAATACATCATCTCTCTTCAAATAGGTACCACAAACTCATTTCCTCAATTTTGAACACCATTACTAATACAATTCGGATTCTCATGATTATCAATAGGCAGTAAAATCACCAACAGGCTGACCCCTTTTTAAATCCAGCATCTTAAATGAATGGTCACTCATTACCTTGAATATGCAAAGTAAGTAATCTTTATGATTTACAAGCTATTACCAAATATATGCTGACATTTACTTGCATTTGTCAATATATGGGCCCTGATTCATCAATAAAATCCTCGCTCGCTGGACGCGCGTACTTTTGCGCTTCCAGTGAGCCGGTTTCCCGCGGTCCGGAGTCGAGTGCTCTCTTACACTCGCCCCCTCACTGCCAGCGGGATTCCTGCCTTGATAATAATGAGCAATAGGGGTCGCGAATCGGCCAATTAAGGCGATTAGATTTCAGCTGCGTGATTAAGGAGGATCTGTTAAGCTGTCACTGGTGAGATCATAGCAATTAATTAGC
>NC_092867.1:39277689-39317045 GCF_032062135.1 Pyxicephalus adspersus | reverse complement strand
TTCAGTTGCTGAATTGCGCGACGGCTTACGATTTCGGATCACAAATACGAATGCGCGAGCGAGCTTCCAATTTTGCTTGATGAATCAGGGCCATGATATTTACTATATTTGTATTGTATAATTTTCTAGTATTCTGATTTCTAAAAATCCCCTGAAGAAGCCCCCAATGTGTGAAATGCATTGGGGTAAGAGATCAACATATATTCTACTTAAGTGATTTTGTCTAAATAAGGTAAAACTCAGCTCTGAAAATATAAGAGCTGAACCAACCTCTCTTGTTTCTACTTTCTTTGTTCAATTTTTGAAATTACAAAAAATTAAAGTAAAACATTTTAAAAGTATCCTCTCTTCCAAACAACTGTCTGCCTCAAAAGCCTGCTCTCTATCCTTCCTTTGTATTTATTGTACGTATTTGATCATAGGCTTGGCAGTTATACCTAATTCCCTTAGTGAATCACCTCACTCGCTAACAAGAAGTCAAGATAGTTGTCAGTCATTTTTGTGCCAAAATATGGTAAACACATGGTTTATGAACCCTGTTTGTGAACTATTATGCATTTATGGACTTCCAAGTATGCGGTATTGGACAACCTGCTTAATGACAATTAGATAACGGCTTATATCCTCTTATACAGGAGTGATTCTTTATGCCTATAAAGATTGATGTATTTCTTTGTTTTAGCTAGACTCTCTGTGCTTTAACTGCTAAGCATTTGATTTTCTTTGTTGCAATAAAATAAATCTTAGAATTAGAATCTACTGTCTTATCTCTGATGGTATGTTTTGAGACCCCTAAAAGAACCGGACAGGACTGAAAAACTATTGCAAACTAAAACCCAGCATGTTACTTAACAAAAAAAAGTAAACCAATGTTTTGCTTCTACCTTTAGAACTTTGTGCTTTGTGTATAATCCCTTAGCTGTGTCTCTCCAGTGACATTTATTATGAAGCAGTATGCATTTTATATCTCTAACATTGTACTGATCTGTTTTGATGCTTGAAGTATCCGACTGCTGGGTTTATTAAATATAAAACATTTTTTTTTTGTTTATTTTGTCGCTTGGCATTGAATATAAAAACCTAGGAAGACCATGCTATTTTTAAAGCAGATTGGGAGCAAACCACAAAATAATGAAAACAGCAGTAGCATGCAACAACTGTACAGCAGAATAATTTGTAAGGCTGCACTGCCTATTTTTCACTTGAGGTTTCACTCAATACAAAGTTCATCAGACTATTGAGATACACAAATGAGCTTGTTGTATCTTGCACTGCTGTGTGTTGTTGCAGCCTACTGGGTAAGACTTTATTTTCAGCTGCCCAATGAGAGTTTTAAAAGTACAATATACTAGGAGTTCTACAGAGAGCAGAAAAGGTGTAGACTTTGTAGCATAAGGTTAGATGATTAGTTAAAATAACTGAAAATGTTTTTTATAATAGCAATTTATTAGGCTATATCACTAGGATAAATATGCCTATTTTCAAAACCAGTGAAAGTTGACTTCAGCCCGATGAGATTTGAAATTTACAGTCATGTAGCTTGAGTTCAGGGGAGGGCAAACTTTGTGCTCAGGGGCCACAATGAGTTTTAAAATTTGACAGAAGGGCTGGGCAAGTATCAGATGGTTAGAGAGTATTTGTATGATGTGATATAAACTGTAAAAGCCATTACCTAAAAGTAAAAGAAAACCTACATTAAACTTCTGTGGGAACAGTGTTGTTGGTCAACCTTTTTGCCGGTGGACAATTTTGTACCAATATTTGATGGGGTTGATTAAGAAACCCAACAGTCTATAGTTTACCTATGCTCGCACTAGTCTTACATAGTTACATAGTTGGTTAGTTTGAAAAAAAGACATAAGTCAATCAAGTTCAACCACTAGAGAAATAAACATATCCCAGATATAAAAGTCTGATGATAAAAATTTGTGAATTAGGCTTTTTGTTCAGTATGGTCTGTGATCTACCATAGACTGGTAGACTAATAATTACATCCTGCAGTTTTATTTTAGGAAATGTAAGGTTATGTAAGTTAAAATTAGAAGGCAAAGTTGCATAGTTCTAATTTTTTGATTCTGACTTGGATTTTACCTATTCTAGGTGCGGATCAAGATGGATCGGATATTGTGTACACGGGCAGACGATGCCGGCCATTTTTTATGGCTATGCTAGTCAGGCTTGGAGCAGCCAATTGTGACAGATAGCAACTTTATTAAAAGAGAGAGCAAACAATGTTTGCCAAGGCACCCTTTCCTGCTTCTGTTAGTTGTGGAGAGAGTGGAGTAAAATAAACAAATAAAAAAGGACAGAAAGTGCTTTTCACAGCAGTTTGTTGAAGCATATAGACGAGGCAACTGAATTTCCAAGTCAGGTAAACGTCAGTATCTGTGAAGTCATCACATTCATTATCATGTTGGAAACCATGCTGGATTTGATGTTGAAGAGGAGAAAGACTTCTCATCCTTTCCCTCACAATCGCTAACGTGTTAGTGGGGGAGGGACATTTTTTGGGAAGCATGGTTTGCAGCAGGAGATAGTGGAAGGTATCCTAGATGCCAAGAGTGAGCAGGAAGAACTGTCAGATACGATACTAGGAGATGACATAGGTCATCATTTGATTAGACATCTACAGCGTCACACTGAGGATAAAGGCCCACAGTAGGGGGCAAGGTGATTAGTATCAATCTTGGCAAACCGACAACGTTGTATGATGAGCATATTGTTGACATTAAAAAGGGAGGTGACTACTAAATAGTCACACTCTTTGATCCTTACTATCGCAGCAAATTTGGGGAATTTATTCAGCCTTCTGAATGAGAGACACAACTGTACTGTTTGGATGTTGGGCATCCACCTCAGAGCAGCCTTTTCTTGTACAGTGCATACCAGTGCTTCATCTCAGTAGCAGGCATTTTATAGTTCATCTGTTCTCAACCACTTTTGTGTGCTCCAGTGTGGGACAATTGATATTTTTTAAAACAAACATCACCTGGACTGATGAACTGTTTTAGCCACCTGTTTCTGATGACAAGGAGTAATTGCACCATCACCAACCACCCTAATGCTTACAGTATGCTTTACATATTTGTTTTGCTAAATCTGTGTGGCAGTGTCCTCTATAAAACATTGGCAGTCTAATACACATTAGACTCATTGACCTTTTACATAACAATAGCTTAAAGTGTTTTTAGGTAGTCTAAGAAACAATATGGGGTGGAGTACAACATGGGGTGGAGCTCTGTTAGGGCAGGAGATGCAAAGATTCGGCCTGCGGTGTACAGTATTATCAATACATGGGTCTTAATGTAAAAATATAAACAATTATTTTTTACTTGACTTCAGTTCCAAATTTTTGCTTGGTGAGAACATGGCTATCTATGCTTATTTCTTCTTTTCTCTCCCCTGAGTGTCCTCTTTGTCTCCATTTCATTCTGTATGTTCCCATTGTCACCTTGGTTACACACCCCACACTTTCTGGTACACTTGAAAATGTGGTCCATCTGGACTAACTAATCCATTCACATTTGCATTGTTCAAGTGATTTTTCATTTCCATTTTATTAAGAAAAATGGACCATAGCAACACTTGATATAAAGGAAAGAAGAGGTTTCTTTTCCCGATTAAATGTTGATTTTATATGTAATTGGTAAAGGAGTAATCAGCTTTCTGGTATCTGGTATCACATTGCCTTCTTCTAATTTCCCATTGACATACATGTGAGGAGCTAATAAAAATATACCCTATCTATCATTTTGAAACCTGATTGTTCTCACATTTTTATACCATGAGAAGATCGATCCCTATTTTTTAAGTACTATGCTGATGCATTTTTATTATATATATGTTTAAGCTGAAAATACAACATGTGTTTATCATAAAATCAAGAATATTGGGTGATCACATATTTAGGGTGATGTCCAACAGGCTCTATCAACTTCTTGATTGTATTTACAATAGTACCTTCCCAGATGAAAATGATTGTGTCATGTATTTACCTTTTTGAGACAGGATAACAAAATATGGCTTTTTGTTGTCATGCTAGTGTGAAATATTGTACAAAGCAGCAACACAACAACCGCATCCATTTGTTAAAAATTGATTTAGTAAAGAAAAAAAACTAGTTAAACACTACTGATGCTAAACATTTCAATGTGATCCTGCTCATTTGATGAGTTCTCATACATGTAAAGAGTTCATAGCCTAATACAAGTTGCCCATTTTAACCCATTTGTACATGGATATAATCTGTCAGATTGCCAACAGAGCCAAGCATTTAGAATCATCCTGAGAGCAAACCCCAACTGAAAGTTCAAGATTCATAGATTTGACTTTAGTAGCTTATTTTCCAAGTTAGTTGAATACAATAGACTTTTAGAAAAAAAATGTTCCTATGTTAGAAAAAGAATAGTAAAATCACATTTTCAGTAGTACAATTGTCATTGTCAAAAGTCAATTGCATCAACCCTTGCTATAATGACTGACTTGTTTTTATTCTTACAAATACCCTACTGCAGTAATGAATCTGAACAACTGTATTTATTTAGGCTTGTCCATGTTGTGAATAATAAAAAGCATGGCTTTATTTTCTGCCAAGGTGCTGTAGCAGGGCTAGCAAAATAATTACAAATGCTGTTCAGGAGTGGGATTGTATGTCAATTACCATGTCTCTTAAGGTGAAAACATCCTAAAGGTAAACATTTGAGAGAAGAATTAAATGGAAAGCTACCCAGTCTGCTTGTCGTCTTCAAACTAACCAGTGACAGTATGGAAAAACAAAGGTCTATTCACTAATGTTTTCTGTTCTTCTGTTAATATATAAAAGTTTCATCCCTTCGTGGATAAAACTCGGAGCGGATTTTATTTCAAAGAATCTCTGCAAGGTTATTTTAAAATAAAGAAAAACAATAAACTCACAAGTGCAGCCTGACTACAGTATCAATAATTGTTTGCATAGTCCTATTGTACCATGCTTAACACATACTTTCCATGGCTATAATAGGATATGTGTTTAGATAAATGTATGGGGCTAAATACCTAAATAATTAGTTCACTGGCAGGTTTTATTCTAATGGTTACAATACTTAGTAATTGACCCAAATTTAATGTATGGATCTGGTGTTCCGGCTTTGTTCACATACTTATCCTAGACCAACAACAACAGTAAAACAACAACAGTAAAAGTGTTAAAAGTCAAGATGGACAAAAAACAGCCAGGCATATTTATCTCAACACCGATTTCTTTTAGGTAGTAAAGAGTGAAGATTCTAGACTTTGGTACATTGCTAAAGGTCTTAGAAAAAGTCCTTTACAAGTTGAAATGCATATCATCTTCTGGTGTGACACGTGTTGTCACCTCTTGCCAGTTTTTGCTCTTGTCTCTACAGTACACACAGTAGTTGAAGTGCTATAATTTGCAAATTGTCTTTTCTTTTTACACAATCTGTATAGTCTGAGAAACTATTTAACACTCCCATCAACAAGCATTATTGGAAAAACCAAAGGCATGAGGATGTCACTCATTTTAAACCAGTAGTATATAAATAAGAATATTTTTTTGCAGCCAGCAAGTTTAATTATAATAATTCAGTGCTGCAAAAAGCTGCTTTGTAGTTCTGCTGTTCCGATCTCAGGAATGTGCTTTTCTGTTCTATGAAGATTGTTTTTTCAAGTTTTTTGAAACCGTCAGGAGGTAGAGAGGTAGTAAAGGGCACACAATACAAATAGTGAAACAGCTTGTGTTGTTTATTTGTAAAATAGGATATAGATATTTTTAATATTTTATAGAAATATTAAAAAAAAATTAAAAGTTGTTAATTAAAAATGAGCAAAAACTATTATATTTTCCCATTTAGGATGTGAAAAAAGTAGGTTAGAATTTCTCAGATATTTAACCCTGTTCACTGGATCCAGCATTCAGACATAATCTCCTGTCTGTATTCTTCACTTCAGTAAAATCAGAAATTTGAGGTGGAGGTTGAGGGCCAGTTCCTGCACGCATTTTAGTATTTCTTTTAAGTTTAAGATTAATAAACTGTGGTTTACAAAAGTGAGTGCATGCAATGACTGTATGAAAAAAATGGCACTGAAGGGCTTGATGTGTTCACCTTTGATTTAAACTCTAGAGCAGTGGTCCCCAACCTTTTCATACTGGCGGACCACTAAACTTTCCAGCTCTGGACCTCCCATGCTCGGGGAGCCGGGTGTCACTCAAAGTGGAAGAAACTTCCCCTTTAATGATGTCATGATGCCAGAACCCAGCCACTCTCCCATCGCACGTCTGAGCCCGTGATGGGAGAGTGGGTGGGTTGTGTCTCTAGACACAACCAGCCCACCTCCCTGAGCCTTCAATGTCCGCAGCTCTGGCCTGTGTGTCCCCCCAGCAGTCCTTCTCCTGACCCCACTCGGGGGTGCACCGGCCAGAGCTGCAGACCACCAACATTTTCTCGTGGACCACCGGTTGGTGACCGCTGCTCTAGAGCAGGGTTTCTCAGCCAGAGCTCTATAGAACCCAAGGGTACCATGGCAGGTCCCCAGGGATTCCACTCCAAAAAAGAACAAACTTGAGCGAAATGAACAGCTACTGCTCGACTGTCACTTCAGGGAAAATGGCCTGTGTAAGTGGGTATGTAAACATGCAGCATTCCTGGCGTGTCTTTTGTAGGTGTTGTAATGCTTGTGTCCTTTGTAAACATCTCACCTCTCAATTCAAGGAGATAATCCATGTTCTATATTTCAGCTTTCATGGCTTTATTGTTTTGGCTGATCTGTTTTATTTGTATCCTCCTTTTCTTTTCAAACTACTCTCAAAACATTTTCTAGCTTTTACAAATCAAACAGAGAATATTTCTTGGATAGCAATCTGGTAAATTGAAGTTAATGCAAATTGTTACATATCTATACCCTGTCCCAGTTTGTGCAAGTGTTGCTCATTTGGAGTAATTCAGAGGACTAAGCCACATAGAGGAGTGGAGATGTGAAAGACACTTCTTTATACTGTTAAGTAGCATGTTGAGCAATTCACTTTATATTTTATGCTAAACGCATAGTCTATACTATCTATTTTCACAATTCTCTGATTTTTTCTCGTTATTCTAAGCAGAATTTAAATAAAACATTGAATACTCTTGAGAAAGTGTCGTCTTTATTTTGACGATGAATCACTAACCACATACAATAAGGAAGGCAGAGTCCATTGAGAATGACATGTAATTGCTTTAATTACTGTTGATGTTGCAGAGACAGTACTCGCATACAATAAACTTCACAGTGACATTTTCTAATTTGTTGATACAGGATATGAAGGGTGTTTGAAGATAGAGAAAAGCACTGAAAATTGTAAGCCGTCATTTTTAAAATCATGAGTATAGCAATATTTTTGTATTATAAACCCCAAAAGGTGCAAATATATAAATATATGAGAAATGTTTAACCTGCCAAATAATTTGTTCGCCTGTCCATCTATTTCAGCAATAAACCCAGTTGTGTTTTTGGCATTTGCTCCTCTTTAAAAGTCAGTCAGACCTACAAATCCTTAAGATTTACAAGGCCGCCATTGGGGCTACATTTCACTGTGATGATTATGTTCGCTCAGATGCCTAATTTTCTCTCATGGGCTTTCTGAAAGTCTTTTCTATGCGAGTAAGGAGCAATAGTGTGCAGTGTTACAGAGAAACTATATTTCACCTTTTATAATTTTAAGATGTTAATTATTTTGTATAATGTATTTATTTTCTTGTATTTAAACCACATGCTTTTCTATTGATCATTGACTTGTGCACAGACCATAAGAGTATACAACAAATTAACCACCCCAGTACTCTATTGCTCAGTTTGAAAGGGAATATGCTAAACCTTAAACTCTTTTCATTTAATCATTTATGAAGGCTGAACTTTTTTTTGGAAGTGCTCTCATGCTCTACTTTTTCTCTGTCAAGCAGAAAGTGTATTTAGCCTGTTTTATGAGGATGACAGATTGTAAACATCTTTCACGATCATTACAGTATTCACTTGCTTACAACATTTCCTGTCCTATCCAGATGGTACAAGTCAAGTGGGATGCTTTGGTGAATATTTTGAGATGGGAAACTCCATCTGGTTCCACAAAACAGTTGTAAAATGTTTGCAGTATGTTTTATTGTAATATGGATATTTTAAAATACAATTAGAGAAGTATTCTTAAGATGACTGACCAATATTTTTAATCCTCACTTAGGATATAAGGTAAAACTTCATGAGCAATTGACTATGATTCTATACCAGATATTTTATCTTAAAGCTTCAACTTTGGGCAAAAACTACATTTATGAAAAAAGTATACACCTCATTTATCTTTATCATATTTAAACAGTTCCTACAAATAAGATCTTTATTTAAACAGTTCCTACAGATAAAAATGATAAACTTTAATAACAATCACAAGGAAATTTTAATTTATCAAGTATGTATTCAACAGAGGTATCAATATATGTGGGGCTGTGCTGTTTAGCGTTCGCATCATAAAATCACATTGCCTTCTTTAGCAAAAATTTTTTTGCATGCTTTTTGCATGACTTGTCAGCAATGCCTTACATCAAGTAAAAAATTGTGACCTTTCCTCCATACAAAATTTAGATAATTTTGTTTGTCGGTCTCCAGCAGTGGTCACCAACCTTTTCAGAACTATGGACCACTAAATGCACAGACTCAGGACTGTGCATAAGTGGTGAGCCATGTGTCACTCGCAAAAAAAACTTCCCCCAGTATGATGGGAGAGTCTGCGATAGGAAAGTGTCCAGAGACACAACCCGCCCATCGCCTGAGCCTGCGATCCATGACGGAGACATGGTCCGTAGCTCTGGCTGGTGCGCCCCCCCCCCTTCCCCCAGCATGGTCAGAAGAAGGACTATCAGAAGATGCACGTTCTTCTAAAAAACTATTGCAAGAGTTACCTACAGATCTTGGCCTGGCAAGCAGACTTCTTTTACCATCATGATGCCTGATCTTGTTGGGTTAGCTAGTCTTGGACAAATTAGTTAATTAAAATCTTAGCCACTTGTAGAATATTTTGCTTACATTAGAATGTATCGTAATGATGAGCAAACATAGCTGTGTTTGGTTCATACCAGGTTTGATCACCTCTGTGAACCTTTTGTTAGTTTAAACAGTTGAAACTGCCTTTTACTATCAGTGACTAGTTGTGTTAAAACCAGCAAATTTCCAGTCCAACCGATTCTTAGCAGAAGGGCAGAGTTGATTTTTAAATAAAATATTCTTCATACAGCCACCTTCCATTTAAAATAGAAAATGGGCCTGCAAGGATCTCTGGAATCTGGGTCGCCAAAGAGGGAAAGAAAAGGGGCCTAGGTAGGAAATGTTAATAAGAGATATCAGTTAAAATAGAATGAACAATCAGAAAAAAACAACTGATAGTACATTTATTTTTAAGCCAGATTGAGCAGCAAAACATATGTCAAAAATTTTTACACCTCACTGCAAAACTCTTTTCATGAGAAGAACAGGTATTGACATATCCAAAATATTAGGGATTGATTTGGAGTTCCATGTCTTAAGTATGTTACGTTTAGCTGCAAAGAGGATATGAATTATAGTAACTCTTACTATATTACTATGGATTCATTGTTTAAATGTAAGATCACTAAGGATGAAGAAGGGAGAATAGAGGTGTCGGCTATTTCTGAGATCAAGCTAAATATCATTTTCAGTAGAACCTAAGGGATATACAAACCACATCATGTGTGCTAAAGTGCCTTTTCTATATCCATTGCTGTGAGTCCTTTATAAAACAGCAGACCGCTCTCCCTTATTTAAGCTAAAATCCTGAACAAGAATCATTCAGAAGCTCTCAAACATAATCATCTGAAATCTGAATCTGATCTGAAATCATCTGAAGTCATTCACTTAAGAAGTTGTACAAACTGCACATTAGACATTACAGCATAAGAGACAGTAGTTCCGGTTAACTGGAACCAACCTATCAAATGACTGTCCTTCAGAGCCCCACAATGCCTCACCAAAAGACCACACTATCCCTATGGTCAACAAGAAGACATTCCATGTGCTTGGAGAATTACTTTTTGTTCTCAAACATTTTCTAGTACAATCAATTCTAACAAGTGAACTTGTATTAAAGAAAGAACCTGTACATAGTATTTAAGAAAACATAGAAAACATATATTTTCTTTATCATTCAAGGGTGGAACCATCAACCAATGTGAGTACTGCCCACTGCATACGTTAACAAAAAGGTTGTGTTAAAAAATTATTAAAAATATATAGTATTAGTTCTACAAGGACCAAACTGAATGTTGGCTGCTTTTCTGTTTGTGAACGACCCAAATCCAAACAACCACACTAAATATTTAGCTTAAAAATGTGGTGATCTTTTTAAAATCCTTTGCAAGACTCCTAAGCATCCATAGTCTTCTTCCTGCAGGCATTAAATAGGTCTTTAATCTCGACATATTGAAAAATCTTACTTTAATTCAACAAAAAAACATTATTTTCTCATTAGTTGAGATTTCAGTAAGTCAAGTTCCTTTAGCATACCAACTAACAAGGAGCTATCATCAGTAAGCCATCTTTGTTCTCAGTACTGCCTAATCTGAAACACGGTTTTAGAATTTGATGGATTTAAACTTGTGATTTAACACAAAGAAACCAGTGTGTAACAAAGAAAGCAATGTAAAAAAAGTCCAATTTTGTTATTTGTGTAAGGACCTGGTCATCACCAGTGTCCTCACCAGACACCAGTCCCCCAATCCAACCTGCAGTTTTCACCTATAGCAAGCCTCAGCTTCGCGAGACTGGCTGCGTCTTCCAGCACTCAGTTGCCCCCAGGACTTACTGCGCAAGGAATTATGTCTGGGAACAGACTGGCAGCAAGCCAGGAGCCCAGAGATAAAGCAGTACCAAGATTCCAACATGAAAGACATTTAAAGTTACCAACAATAGGTATAAATCTCATAGAAGCTTTTCGGTAAGCAACACCTTATGAGATATCTAGGAGCTAGAAACCTGTTTGTACATATTTGTGTTCAGATAAACTTTTAATGTTTGCTAAGCATCACATACAAATATTTTGTTATGACATCTAAAGTAAATTGCTTGTAATTTCAAGACCAACTACTTCTCCAAAGTAGAGAAGTTTTGGTTATATCGTACATGGCACATTTTTACCTTTCTTAGTCTAAGATAGCATTAACTGCTGTCAAGGAAGAAACCTCTACATACAGTGCCCTAGGCAACATAATCTTCGATAAGACATATTTTATGAAAATGTTATACATATGATTTAGATGCAGAGTCTGTAGTTGATCTGTTCTGTGTCTACAAGCAAGATGATGTGAAAAGTAACAGAAATAGCTTCACATCTATAAGATAACCTAAGAAAATTGCCTTGCAGCCAGGCAACTGAGGTCTGAAAAAAATGTTGAAATACACAGGTTTTTAAAAAAAACTTTAGAAAATGTTCTTTACATAGGATAAAAAGGTTTTTAGAACAAAGCACAAGGAGTCTTACGTTGTAGTTATTTACCAATAAGAATAATTTGTATTCTATCTAGTGTAAGCTATAATAATAATACAATTCACCCAGGTAAATGTATAAATTCTCAAGAATGCTGGGCTTATATAGCATTTATATACCGTATTTTCCGGCGTATAAGACGACTTTTTAACCCCGAAAAATCTGTGCCAAGTCGGGGGTTGTCTTATACGCCGGGTACCAATACTTACCTGCAACCTTGAGCGAGTCCTCCTGTGCAGCAACGCGAGCCTGCACAGGAGGATGTGAGCCTGGATTGGCTCTCCAGCGAAGAGCCTGGATTGGCTCTCCAGAGGAGAGCCTGGATTGGCTCTTCACTGGAACACGCCCATTCATTAAAGGAACGCGCCCATTCATTACTTAGAACTAGTACTGTACTGTTCCTTCTACCTTTCAGTTCTCGCACAATAGCGAGATCTGACAGGCAGAAGGAACAGTACAATACTGGGCGTATAACACGACCCCCAACTGATTGGTTAGAGTGGGGGGTCGTCTTATACGCCCAGTCGCCTTATACACCGGAAAATACGGTAGGTTAATAAAATCTGTAATTGTTTGTAGAATGTTGCATGTTGTTACAGTGAATAATGCAGACTGAAATACGGTAAATATTAGAAAAGACTGTGTCATCATGCACGTTACATTAACATTCTAAGTCAAGGATGAGTAGTACTCTTAGGTAAAATTAGGTTCACTCCATGATAAAAGCATCCATATTCATCTTTCTAAAACTTCACACACGTATACATTCAGGTATACTAAAATGCATTTTAAGAAGGGTAGGGGTTTCCTGGTGTGGGTGTTTAAACTGGAGGGGAGGTCTGGGGTTTGCCCAGTGGAGGTAGTGAAAGATTTGATTTGGATTATCGGGCAGTCCTACGTCTGGTGGGATGTGCAAAGGGCTGAAGTCAGGCCGGAGAGTCGACAGTTGGGACTATCCCAGGCTGAGGTGACTGTGGGCTGGATTGGCATTAGAGGCATGATATGGAGTCGAATGGTGTCGGAAATTCGGAGGTGCGCGGCTCTGTATAGGCCTCCGAATGTGATGGCGATGCATGCGCGAGGCAACGATCTGGGGCGCAGGGCGATAAAAGGATTGGTCCGGGACGTGAAGTTGGATTTCCTGAGGTTAAGGTGGGAATTCCACGGGATGGTTATGGTATGGTCCGACATTGTGGCTAGGACTAGTTGGAAGGGAGCCAGATCGGTGGAGAAGGTTAAGGTTAATAAGGAAGTGGGGAGGTTTGTGGCTAAGAATGGTGGTATAGTAGTGTGTCATGAGAGCTGGAGGAAAAATGTGACTGATAGTCATACATAAAATGATTACTTCAAGTTACTGGGGATCATAGGGTTAACTATTTAACAAATGATTCCTATATTTTGTTTTTTTGATTGTTGTTTTTGATTTGATGAAATCTGTCACATGTGATTTATATCTTAGAGGTTAGGTTTAAATATTTTTAAAGACTATATATACTTTATTATGTCCTGATATGTAAAACCCAAAATTTGAAAGAAGGTATACTTTCCTTTTCACATGGCTGTATGTGATTTGCTTGTTTTGTTTTGAGTGAGGGCCTGAGTACCTCAAAATCTGATGAAATACTGATGATTTAATGGCCGATTTAGCCTCATGCCTTCTAATTGACATGATGCCAGTGATTTATGTTTTATTTCAGATACAGATATTCGGTATAATCACAAAGTGATAGAGCTTTGTTTTCTTCTTAAAGTAATGGTTCTTTCATTCTGCTGTGGTTCTACTCCACCAATAGCTATGCTTTAGTTTAAGCTCCCACCATTGTACTAAGTGATACATAGTGAATAAAATAAATAGAAAACATGCTAGAAAGTTTAAAACCAATTGGCATTTTAGGGAACACTTATTTTTAAGTCCCCAGTGTGTATATGTACCATAAATTCAGGACTATGCCCTTAGCAAAAGTAAGGTAAGTAATATATACCTACAAGTACCCTAAAATGCAACTAAACTTTGAAACTAAAAAATGGCGACCATACAAGTCGTTTATTGAAGGGGACAGGCGGTGACCGTTTTCAAAAAAAAAAACTTTACCTGCCTGATGACAATTTATTAAATGCATTTGCCTGATCCGGCATCGCCATCTTCTTTCTTCTCCTCTTCCTGGTTTCTTTATTGGCCAGGCTTGGAGGACATAACTTTCAGCCACTGCTGGGTATCCTACATGTACAATTTAGCATTTTTTGACAGAACAAGACAGACCGTTAAGAATGCATATTGCAGAAAGGACATTGCATGTTCCGTTTTGCAATAAAGACTTGCCTTATCCCAAATTTTCAAAGTGGAACTTAAGGTCCACTTCAGGTTGTCATCCTTGTCTTCTTAAATCATAGAATATTATATGTATTCATTAAAGGCAGACATGAGGTACATTGCTTGGCAGGATAATAATGAACTAATACACATTTTCAGTCCACAGACTTTCACCTATATCTTCGATACCAAACAAAAAAGTAAAGAGCAATGCACTCTAAGTTTACTAATAACTTTAGGAATCCATATTATATTTTCATAATTTATTTTAAACCTACTGAAGAGGAACCACAAATCAATAAATAACCCTACCAGCATGTGGTTCTATTTTTTTCAAGGCAAAACAGTATTGTTTTTTCAAAACAGGATGGATAAAAGAGAATTTGTTACTAAGCCGTTTGTGCGGTTTATATTCCCTTTCAGCGGACTGATGCAGAAGCCACTGACTCTAATGCAGTTATAAATGAAACTACTAAAAGTACAGCTTTTAAGTCCCAATATTAACTTCAAGAAATCAATAGAGGCTAACAGACTGAATTTTGTGTGGCTTTAAGGACAGGCAATCAAAGGGAACTTTTAATTTTCTAAACATTGGATGCAAGTCCAAGTCCCTGCATGGTAAGCATTTCCCTCGCTCTACATAAATATCCACTGGTTAAATGGAAAAAAGCATTAGGCAAGGTTTACTGTCCACATTAGGAACATTTCCAAGTCTCAGTGATAGTTTTACTATGACAGTAATTTAAAACCCTCAAATCTGTTATTAAAGTGTTGAAATTCTTTATTATGAAAATGGCTAATTATCTTCAAGGTGTCTTATTCTGTCAAAAATTGATCCAGATAGAGTTTCTCTATCCACAAACACAGAACACTAGATGTGATGAATGAGGAAACTTGTCCCCATTCAACCTCTAGTGCCCAGGGCTGCAATCATTGAGAAGAGTGTGCAATCCCCGGGGCACTATTGGTTAATTAACCTGTAGTGCCCCGGGGATCGTAGTGGAACTGTAGAGTTCATCTGCAGTTCAGTTCCCACGGTCACATGACTGTGGGAACTTTGTGGTCACAGTTGTGACTGCAGGCGATCCCCGGGCACTAGAGGTTGAATGGGGACAAGTTTCCCCATTCATCACATCTAGTGCCCTGTGTTCGTGGAGAAACTCCATTCAAGAACACATACAACTAGTAAAGGGCTGCAAGAGCAATCTGATTGCTCTTATAGCCCTTAATAGTCCCTAAAAATAACCCAAATTCCCCTACCATTGACTTCAATGGTCTTCCAATTTGGCATTCCATCACCTGAACAATATCTCACTATTCGACTGAATAGCTGTCTAATCGAATAGTGAGATATTCGACCAACACTATTTGTAAGTTAAATGAAAGAGAAATTAGGTATCTGCTAATTTATGTTTGTACCCCCTCCAACAGCCTGAACATAGAGTTTGACAGATTGACATGGTCTAATACTGGGTAATGTTTCTGGGAATAAAGATTCACATTTTTACAACAAATAGGCATAGCTGGATGGCCCATTTTAAGAATGAAAACCAGCTTCAAATTTAAAAACATTTACATTTGCAAACCTAAAATAACTGTACAGTAAAATAACATTCTTTTAGCTCCATGCTCCTGGCATTTTTTAATAAAGGTCATGTCCACTTTGATTATATTATATTCATAGATACTTAGCAATAATCCCCCAAAAAACTGTAGTTATGAGAAGTTATAAATCAATTTTCAATTAACCCAACTCCCATTCAAACTACTAAACTGATATTATGATTAAACCCAACATGCTATATATTTGATTCATACAAAGCCTTAACGCTACAATGTGATTTATTCTCCATGTAAAAATAATCATTTTACGCATATAATATATGCAGAGAAAGGCTTTACACTGTCCCAAAATTTATGTACATCTCAAAGTTCTGAGAATATCTCCCTTGTCTGATTTATGGGAACTACAGAAGACATGATTTACTTGTAGAGTGTCAGACCTTCCATTTCTAGCAAAGCAAGAAACTGTCTTTTAGAGGAATAGTTCTTCCCCTACAGTGACATGTAGGTGTTCACAAGACAAATCACTCCTATTTTGACATGAATATATATATGTTCCCTTGCTTACAATCTCTGGGCTCCAAGACAAAATGCACCAATTACCTTGAAAATATGACTGTAAATCTAGATCACATTTACTGGAACTTTGCCCATGTAAAGGTTTGCAGTTTCACCACTAAGAAAGGAAACCATTTTTTAGTTGGAGAAAAATCGGTGTCAAATGCATTGGGACTGAATATTTTTAATCTGTAGTATTAAAGTCACATATTTCTGTAGAGGGAGAATATTAAGAAGAATATTTTATGCCTGGAATATTTTCTCTTAGGGCTGTGTAAGAGGTGTTTGCTGTTTAAATAGGCGGACTTTATGAGAAGCTTTCCCTTGAAAAAACATGTTCTTCTCAATGGCCCAAAGTACCTACCATTTTATCCCCACCACTGTCCACCAGGTTCCCAGAACTTTATCATCATTGTTCTCTGATCATGACCCAGAAATAGCCAAAAATTTGACACTCAGTATTGTTTGCCTACCTAATGTTTGTTTTTTTTGGTAATACACTACCACTACTACTGCCAACAGCAACACCAGCTACAGAACCAGAACAGCGAAAAAAGTGTTGATAAAACAGAACATAAAAATTGTGTCTCTATCATTGCTGTCCTCCTCAGCACTTTTCTGTAGCTTCTATGGACACAACAGTTGCTGTGCATTGACACACAAGCTATCTTTTACTTTATCAGCTCTACTTCCTGTGTTCCTCTTTAACTGTTTGTGTCAGTTTCCTGAGAGACAATAATACTGTCTGAGGATATTATGGACCTGTGCCCTCAGGGAGATTGGTCATGATCATTATGGAGAAAGCAGATGTACTTTTGTTCCTTGGTTTTTATTTCCCTACTGTGACTTAGAAAAAAATCTGCCAGACAGTTCACAAATATTTCATCTTGACTGAGAGAAATCTGCCTCTCGTGTTCAGCAAACTCATGTTCTGGGACCTCTGTCTGCTACCAGACATTGGTGGTTGGCTTAGTAGTGGTGCTCCAAATACCCATATTGGTTGATTCTGGATCCAGACCTAAGAGGTTTACTTTGAGCTAAGAATCCACTTGTAGCTGCTGGTCTACAGTGAGACCTACTTTCATTGCCAGTCCTATTTTATCCTGATGGTAGCATTTTTAGGCACACCAGCAATAAACTTCGCCACCTGTAAACCCCTATCTTTTGAAGAAGCATGGCAGGAACATCCTTTTCTAAGAGGAGCTCTTTTTATTTACATGCAAATGCTGTCCTGTGTCTCTTGCATAACTTCAGGAGATGACTGTCCAACTCTTTGGACCATCTATTTTCAGTACCAAACCCAGCCAAAACAGCGACCTCTGTATTTTACTACAAACTTCAGATTCCTCTGGATTATGCGACCCAACAATCTAGTCTAGTCTCACATTACCCACAAAAATCAGCTTTAGATGTACAGTTTTAGCCACCATGTACAGGGAAATGGTCCTAAAACTTTTTCATTAGGAATATATATATATATATATTCCATTACACACACATATATATATATATATATATATATATATATATATATTCACACTAGAGCATTTCATATGGGTTTAAGCACCTCTTCCCAATGTTTTATGTGTGGTGAACAGGAAGAAGTTTTTTTCCATTGACTGTGGACTTGCCCAAAAAAAAAATACTTTTGGCACACTGTCAGACAATATTCAACTAATTATTTTTTTTAGTAAACTATGTCCCTTACACTGCAGACTGTGCTATTTTAGGATGCCTTGAATTGCAGGGCACCCAAGTAACAAGGGGAAGTAAAAAAACTTTTTGTTATTGTCTCTCTTGTCACAAAAAAACAAAACTCCACAACTGGTTGTCCCTAAATCCCCCCTCTCTATTTGTTCCTAGATACACTTATGTATGCTTTCCAAATGGAGTGGATAGAGGCCTCCCTAGACAAGGAACCTAGAGTGGAGCGATTTTTGGTTAAGTTAAGGAATCTTTCATAGATATTCTTCCCACTCTCAAAAAACAAAAAATGATTCAATCTTTTCAACTAATGTCTTGGTATTCATAAAGGTTTTTTAATGACCCCCCAGTGTAAAAACCTGCTCATTGTTAACTTCAATACCCCAGACTCCCTTGTTTAGTTCTCCTATTACCCCATACTTCTCTACTTTTCCATAAATGTTGAGCCTCTGAATGTGTGCACCTTTACTATGCTTCTTTTGTAAACTGCTTTATTTATGGTGATTTCACCACTTTTCTCTTGTTTCTTTGTTTTATTTTGGATTGTATAGTGTATTCTGTTTTTGTTGTACTATCATCTAAAAAAATGTTAAAATTAATAATTTCTCAGCACAACCAATCCAATCTCTTTTGATTTCCTCTTGGATAATCTTCAGGCAAAAGACAACATTGAGAGTTAGCATGAGAACTTCCCAGAGGGTATTGTTCTTGGTGACTGTAATGGGTTTAAAAAAGCTATTTAAGTGTTTGCCTTATGTACTATGTATATGACAAATATACCCATGATATGATATTTATTACCAGTAGTCCAGCTGTGTAATGGCTATCTTCAAACTGAAAATAAGAGTTAAATACCAAAGAGCAGCTGATGTTAAGTCTAATAACACAGACAAATGTACAAATTATTAAAAGAGGGATAAAGGAAATTGTATGTTTTACACTCCAATTGCTTTTATGTCATTCATGAGGGAAACAATGTACATTTATGTCCACACAAAAAAAAGGGAACTTCTGCAAGAATCACAAAACAAAGCTCATTTTCTATGTCAGTTTTTAGTGCTTTGTGAAAAGATTCTGCTAGGCATCTGCTGTTACTTTGCGTGCCACTTACAATGGACGCCTGCTGATGCAATCTAGAACGCAGAAGGATTCTTCTTCATGTCTCCTATTGTGAAAACACACTTATATTTGAGAAATTACACATATTGCACGGACTTCGTCCAGGCAACTGCCTCTCAATTAATTAACTTTTCAATGGAATCTTTAATATATTCCATCTTGTTTAGCATGAATTAGTATGGACACATATGACTGACTTGCTATTTAGTTTATATCAGAGAGGCATTGGTATCCTATAGGCTGTGATTACAAAGATTTTCTATTACAATTGTCAGTTACTAAACTGGTACTGTTTGTGTAAGTACTTAGGGTAATCTCAGTTGCTAGAACATCATCAGAATTTTGTCCTGTCTGCCAAACTGCATATTGTGATTAACAAAAAATGATAACATGGTTGAAGGAATCTTAGCTTGTTTTCTTTCATCTCACCCTATTCATCTTTTTATTAATAAATTGGAAATCAAATCTAAGTACTTTCGTCTTCTTCAAATTTACAACCTGACAATGTAACCAGGGAAGTCATGAAATGAATTGTCTATAGAACTTCATAATCTTCATTTTTTTTTTTCCACTGCTTGTTTTTTATTACCTAGATGTTGCTGAACACCACTGAACACAGATAAATGTTACTTCTCTGCCTTAAATCAATCACCTTTAACATAATCCATAGCTGAAAATTAGCTATGAATGCTACTAATATGGAAATAAAGAATGCTGAAAGAGACACTAGGTTCATAATTCAAATGTTAGCTCATATATTGTAATCTTTTTTTTATTTGAATAAATCTGGAAAGGACTTAAACTCCTGTTTTTTTTTCCCTATCTGTGCCCCAGAGTCTTTGGGGAATTCTTCTTATCCTCCCTAGAGGTAACCTCGAGTGTGACTCGGGGTAGAAAAAAGTTGCTAAAAGCGGTAACCCTGAGTCACACTCGGGGTATGTAAACCTTTGGAAAGGTTAGTAAATAGAGCGCTTACCTGATCCTCCGACGCTCCGTGCCGTCCAGTGCCGCAATCTCCATCTGCTTTCTTCTTCCATCCTTCTTCCTGCTTCCGCACCGGATGAGTCCAAAACTGAGCAAAAATGTAATTAGATGCACCCATACCATCCTATGTTTCCTTTTCTCTATTGGATTTAAACTCAAGGCTTAATCTTCATAGTTCCCAAGTGGACCCCAACCTATTTTTTTTAACATCCTAATTCTAAAAATAACAATACTAACATCTTAAGCAGAGAGTGGTAACAAGGTAATACTAATATATGAAAAATAAATGACCATAGAGCATTCTATGTGCAAGGGGCAGTTCCATATTCTGCCTAAACACAAATAGCATTAGTCCTTTCTGCTGCTTACCGCCATGGAAACGGGTTTGGAGCTAGCACAGGTTGAAACCTGCTTTGAGATTTTTGGTATATAATGGTGATGATGGTTTGTAGCAAAACCCTCATTACATTTCATACATTCTTTTTATTGTTTCTTTCTCCTATCAGCATGATGTATTCTGTTACCACATGTGTTTGAACAAGGACTAATTTAGTCAATATTTTAGGCTCCCACTACTTGAAAGATAATATACCTAAAATAAATCAGTTTTTTTTAAGGTATACTATCTTTCAAGTACTTTAATTATTTATCATTTTATTATTTATTTATCATTATCATAGTTCCAGCAGAGCTCTCTTCTAATCTACCAAGACTATGATAATATTGTCGAGTAGGTGTTCACTCCAACTGACTATTGCTGCTGGTGCTGACTTTGAAAAAAAAAGTCAATGTCTTCCAGGGCTGAGGGATTTTTTATTTCCAAAGAGACCCGAGTATAAACTAGATTGGTTTTTAACACTCATTTTCATTTCAAAAACTTAGTTCATACTTGATTATATACAGTTTGTTAGCAAAAGCAGTGTTGTAGTTGAAAGTTAAAATTGCAAATTGGTTCACTTCAGTATGTATTTGTATTGTGACCCGTACTCTATTTAGGCCATTTTCCCACAATGCAAATGTAGTTAATTGGTTTTTAGAGTTTAATATTAAATAATATATTTATGGTAAGTATAACTATGAAGAATTCTCAGTTGTTGTATTTGTGTAAAATGTAATTAGCATTGTGCATTTTAACAGGTTTACTATTTTCACACAAGGAAAGATGCATAGAACTCTGCTGGATATCTATTCATTAACAATACAATTATATTGTTATAATGACCTTACTCCCTGTTGAAATTATTTTTTCCTGCTGTGGTGGCTCCAGAATAGTGACAAAGTTTTGTAATGATTTCATATGTGTTCATAAACTGGACTGTGTTGAATTTGTTAAATTTCAAACTTACATTTTTTTTATATTTACTGTATTTTTAAAACAGATGTGACTGGCACATCCATTACTGATAACCAGTGTTTTTTTCCGTTTAGGCTTTTATTTAGTTTTCATACTCCTAACTTGCTCATACTCCTAAATTGTTCTGTGCAATAATATATTTAAAATGTTATTTTCTTTCACCTTTTCATAATTGGGTCCTAGGTAAACTGTTAATATTTTGCCCCAGTATAGGGGCATATAATATACTATGACTTCCCTGAAGACCTAAATGTTATTTCAAGTGTTCCCCCATGTTTTAACCATTGAGAAAGTCTGGTCTAACATGAATACACCCTGGGGTGTAGTCGTAAAAAAAAAATGAGGGGACACGGTACTATCCAGAACGTGCCCGCCCCACTACACCCCTGCCTATGTGTCACTCAAAGGGAAACAATGTTCCCACAGAGTGACGTCATGATACCAGAACCCGCCCACTCTCCCATCACAGGTCTGATAGACCGGACAGAACTGGGGGGACCACTAAAGAATTCTTTGCAAAATAAGAGTGGGAACGTCCCCTCAATACACTCCTCAATACACCTACTATTTTTTTAAGTAAACATTCTCAACTCCTTTAGTAAATTAAACCGAATAACCCAAATTGTGTTCTCTCACAAACAAACACACTGAAATTGTTACTTTACAAACAAGGAGCATGTCATGTTAAAATGTAATTTACCAGTTTTAAAATCTATCTCTGAGTAAATGCTTTTAGTTTACTAAACCTCAAAGTTCCATGATTTCCATATTTAAATGCATTTTTTAAAAACTATAATGGATAAAGGACATTGTAAAAATGTATACACTGTCATTTTTCTAGGAAACTAAACTTAAAGCAATGTGCAATCTTCAGGTAATACATTACTTAGAGTGCCAAAATAAACATGATCTGGATACTTTCAGTTGTCTTAATTACAGGCACTATATAATTTAACAGTATAGTGTGTCTAAATGAAAATGAAATTCAAGGTAGCAAAACTGATTACCCCAGTGTGTGTAATGGCAGTTAACCAAGATTTGTATTATTAATGATCAAGAGGTAAGTATTGGGTTAGTGAAGAATTTAGGTTACTGAAAGCTGTCTACAAGGCTTTGCTTGTCTGTCTTTCCAAAATTCTTCAACATAACAGATCTATTCATACAAATGATGCATAAATAATGCCCATCATCTTTCATATTACAGAGAAGATAAATGATTTACCCAACACATCCCTGCCTAATCTCTCAATTGCCATGGAAACGTTGAATGCATTTCAAATGAGATAAGCATTCTGTTTAGAAAACTTTTTGTTCTTGTGTTTAGTAGCAGAAAAAAAAATATATTTACCAGAATAGAAAAGTAAAACATCATACATAAAACTTAACAGTATCCAGGGATAATAAAATAAGTGCAAATAATACAGGAACCAATAAATTATATTAAAATGAATTAAAATGTTGATTCAAAAAATGAAGGCTTTGTTTTTCTTTTTGTTTTTTTAAGGGAGCATCTAGAAATTTTACTTGTGCCCAAAAAATACCTTTGTTTAAATTTTTTCCTAAAAATATCAGTACTTTTTTACCTGATTAGAATTACAAATATTGTTATAAAGCAATGTTTTACTTCCTATGTGGCAAAATTATGCAACAGTTACCCATATTCTTCTTGACCAAAACTGTGATTTTTAGCCTTGAGGCATAAGAATGGCTAGCATAGGAATTGTACCTCTATCTTTTAGGTAGAATTCAAGACTAAGGATGAGTGAGAAGGCCTCTGACTCTCACTCATCCTTGTGAAAATTTCCTCGAACTTCGATGGGTCCGCGAAATTTTGGCGAACCGATTTTGCGAATTCCATTTAAATAAATTGGCCCGACATTAAACATTAATAGCAAAGCCCCTATACATGTTAGAACCACCAATGTTGCTAGGTATGTGTAGGAAAACAGTGGCAACAAGGAAAAAATACTAAAATTCCAAAAGACCTTGTGGTTTTCCAGAAAATGGCAGGTAAAATGACAACAGGCAAATAAGATTTTTGCGTGATGAACAGCCTACAGAAGGCACCATAAACATTAGGACATTTTGAAAGAGGGTAGCTACGTGTGAACTCAACCCAATAGCAGCAGTCTCTGCTGTCAAAATAGCAGGAGACCGCATTGCTAGCTGGCATCATGACGTGGATGACATGTGCTAGGAATGCCACCCATAAAGTTGTGGATTTTATGCACCACATTGGTAACTGACATCTAGAGCTTGGTGTAGTGCATCGTCAATGCCACCCAGAAGTGTGTAATACAATTTTAGCAAATGCAGTACTGAAAGGCGGCGGCAACAGCAGGAGGAGGAGGGGATGGGCCTCGGGAAGGAGCGGGGAGCGCATTGGTAACTGGTATCTAGAGCTGGGTGTACTCCATCGCCAAAAATTTAACTGTACCAAATGATCTTCTTAAATAGGAAATAGGAATAGGTATCAAACACAAAAATATCTGTATTGGGGCTCCCTGATGTTTGCAGTCTCGCCTAACACACCGCAGAAGCTACAGAAGGCTTACATTTATTTGCATTAGTTTCATTATCATTTCTATATGCAGTCCACTTCTGGTGATCGTTTTCTGAACTGTATTATTGAGAAGACTAGCAAAATTACAACCATTAATGGAGGATTTCAAGGCGTTTAACTTGGTGTTCATGCAGATCACATTGTTCTTTTGATTGAAGTCAAGAATTTGAAGACTGATGAAGCTGTGCAAAGAGCAAGGCTGTTTTTTAGGTTGAAAGAGAGACAATAGAAGAAAGATTTTCTATCTCCAGCACCAAAAGGTCTTGAGCTTGGGAGCTTGTGGTTTGAAGATATGTCGCTATGGGAAACTGTGTTGGCTGCAGGTGGGCACAATAAATCATTTTTTCCTCTTTGACTTTCTCACCATGGGACCAGGGTTCTTAAAAAATGGTCTCCAAGTGGTGCTTAAAGACAAATGCATCCTAAAGGCACCCACAACTGATGTTGGCTAGGAGATATTTTGTCCCACCAATTTGGTGTGTTTTTTGAATAATGTTTTTGATACACAGGTGGGTGATGTGTACTTGTTTTCCATGGAGACCTGTGGTTTTCTACCTCATCGAACAACTACTGTGAAGAAATGTTTGACTTGGTATCTGCTACCGTCCATTTTCTGCTACTTTGCTAAAAGTATCGCACCTCCTAGATTTGCATCAAGCTATGTTGGATGGCATGCTCGCTAACTTTACATTGTTAGTTGACAGCTATCCTAATGCTCCTCACCTAGCAAAAGCAGATGCTTTAGCCGTGACTGAGAACTTATACTCTGAGCTTCCCAAAGAACTTCAGCAGTTTTGTGTCCTACAGCAAAAGAGAAGACAAAAGGCCTTAAAAGAAAATTATGTGATATGATGAATATGATATTCCTTGTGAGATAAAAGAAAACAAAGCCATGATCTCTAAATGGGTCATTCCTAAAATAAGACTGGTGCTAGGAGACGTCTTTCTCCTATTTGTTTTAAGAACCACACAACAATACAATATTTGGTTCTCTCATGTACCAGCTTACTGGTAGGATTCATAACAAATAATTACATTTGAAAGGAAGAGTACCACTCTAATAATAATACAGTTGTATGTCTACCTAAATACTTCAGAAAGCCTTGGCTAGAGTTTATTTGTTGTTTTTTTTTTAGTACATTTATATGTGGGGAAAATTAGGCACAGAACAACTCAATGTGCCTTTGGTTTGTTTATTAAAACTGTTTCAAGTATTGGGCATTTTGCACAATACTGTACATTTGTCCATTTCCAAATAAATTGCTAATGTAGTTAAAAAAAAAATATCTTTATTTATTTTAAAGTAGGCCAGAAATTTCACAGTACCAAACGGTCTTCTTTGGTAAATAGGAACAGGTATCAAACACTAAAATATCTATATTTATTTTACAGTACAACAGAAATTTCACTGTACCAAACGGTCTTCTTTGGTAAATAGGAACAGTACCAAACAGTCTTCTTTGGTAAAAAGGAACAGGTATCACACACGTAAATATCTGTATTTGTTACAGTACAACAGAAATTTCACTGTACCAAACGGTTTTCTTTGGTAAATGGGAACTGTAATTGATTTTATTTAGCATAAGTGAATGTACAGTGTGAAAAAAGGATTACTAACGGTGTCTTCACTAATACACAATATAGATTACACTAAATGTGCTGACTGCTGACAATTTAACAAAACTGACTAGCTAGTAGTTCATGTAAAAGAAAATGCCCTAAAAAAAACACTGAACTATGCAGCTAACAATGAACTAAGAAAGCTCCTACACTGTCCCTTTCACACTACAAGTCTCTCCCTGTGTCTATCCTCACAGTACATAAGATGGAGTGACTAACCCTTCCCTCCTTCCCTGTATAAAAATGCCTGTGCTCTGATCTCTCCTGATTGGCTGTTGTGCCTTGCTGTGCATCCTGGGAGCAAATGATTCGCTCCCAGCCGCGATTCCTGCTGAAATTTCCCGGCGTTACCGCCCCCTGCTTTTTCCTTTGTTAGTTCGGCGAGAACACAACCTCATGACGGATTACAAGACCATTCTCGCTTACATGTTCGTTACGAGAGAAAGGCCCAATTCACTGGGGTTCGAATTTAAAAATCTCGCTTGCTCATCCTTATTCAAGACAAGAAGTGCATTTTCAGGATATTTCAAGGTACAATTAAATTTTAAATGTTTTCTATAACACATCAAAGGTGGTTGCAAAGGATTGCAGAATCATTGGCCATAAAATAATGATAAACTTTAAGACCCATCAATGAAGTTGTCTTGGTTCAATTTAACTACGTAGATATTTACACATATACTGTACAACATGGATGCTTTCCAAAAATACAGGAGACAAAAAATGTCCATGTCTGACATTGTCTTTTGTGGTATAACATAAATAATTTTGTGAATGTGACAGTTGTTGGAGAGATACTAACCATGCCATTTATACTGCCTATACTTTGTTTATAACTGAACTATCTTCATATGTGAGTTAAAAGAACGCGGACTATAGATAATTTTGTTAGTGTACTTTGCTTAAGGAGTTTATATCTCTATATACTTATAGACATACTGTTCGGCTTATTAAAGGGTCTGCCTCACACCTTCCTGGCTGCTTGCTGGACAGGGTGCAAACAGAAATCTTAACAGACCCCTACAGCCGCAGATGACAAGGGCCCTGCTATCACCAAAGCCCCTGAAAAAAAAAATGGCACTAGAGCAGCCCTGTCTCTACTTTTGCAGTCTCCCCAAAACACAGAAAACAACAAAAATACTCACCCAAGGGGTGTGACTGGCTGCTTAGCAATAGTGCGTGCACATACCTTCCCTCCTCTTCCATGCCTCCTACTCTCAGGACATGTTTTAATGTCTGTGGGAGGGTAAAACAGGGTCTTCCCTCTAACTAGCAGACCAGGGACAGGGCCCTGTATGCATGCTTCCGGGATTAGTTACACAGAGGCTGTGTGTCCACTAACTCTAAGGGTACAGATTGATGGCTCTTTCTGTATAGGAAATGGGGCAGATAGTGTGTGTGTGTGTGTGTCCTCTCCTATCCATAAAAATGTTCTCTGAAATCTAGTGTTCACAAATAAAAAGGGGGCAAAAGAATGTAGCCCCTTCCCTTTTGAAAAAAGCCAAACCACTGCCAGCCTACAGTAATGGCAAGAGCTGAGACAGCTGTCACAGTTCACTCACCTAATTGGTTAAGCCTTGTTATACTTGTCAATACCAGCTATAGGATATGGTTCTGTGCCTAATCCGATCCCTTGACAACAGCAATATTAGCTTTAGCTTTAAACCTGTCTGTTTCATTTTAATGACCATTACTGATTTTTTAATAGATGAGTTTTAATACTAATAGATGAGTTTTAGATTGTAATTTTACTTTAAAAATAACAATTCAATTAGTAAAGTCAATGGAAGCTGTTCTGTGGAAAAGGACATCAACACATCTGTGGTTAGGTAATGTCCAATGTGCATTTATAGCCACAGATCAGGTACGTGTATAAAACATTACTTTTGTATTGTATTACAAGCTATCATTTTTAGATACAGTAGGTTTTTGTACATCAGTAGCATTGCCTTTTAACAGTGCAATTTTGAAATCTTGTCTTTACAAAGTACTATATGTTAAAAGATATAATCACAACAACAATGTTGATAAAGTTTGAAAAAAATAATCTCTAGCAATTAAAAGGAATGTTTTATTTTTTAATTACTGTTTTAGAATCCCTGTTGTGAAATCAAAATAAGTGATCAGCAGCACATAGATAAAAAGTCAAATAGATGCACATTAAAACAAGGGTCCATCAGCAACTCAAGTCTCAAGTATAGAAGCAAATTTATTTTTTTTTATTTTTTAATCAACCGGTGTTCATATTATTTTGACCAATCATTTCCTCTCATAAGGATAGATCATGTATTCCCTTATACAGGTAGTCCCTGGGTTACATACGAGATAGGGACTGTAGATTTTTTCTTAAGTTGAATTTGTATGTAAGTTAATAAATGCAATTAGGACAGATGTTTGTCTCAACATATTATTAGGCTATGGTGTCAATTACTGTATAAAATCCCCACTAGCAGTTATTCACAAACTGAGCAAAAAAAGCGAAGCAAAAAAAAAAAAAAAAAAAGCTTTTTGGAGCCTGGACATTCATTAACTTCTGGAGCAACCTGTGCTTTTGTCTTAACATATTATTAGGCAGCGTGGTGTCAAACACACACATATACGTAAGCAGCAAAAGAACGTGTGCAAAAGAACGTGTGATTAAAAGTGACTTTTAATACAAGCTCGCCAGTGTAAAGCTGCCGGAGATGCGCGGCTCCGGCCGCCATCTTTTTCAGTTGCTGAATAGCGCGATCGCGTACGATTTCGGATCGCGAATGAGCGACCGATAATCCGATTCTGCTTGATGAATCAGGGGCTTTGTCTTGCACACCAATGAGCCACGTTCGTATCTAGGAGTCATCCGTATGTCGGATGTCCTTAACTCAAGGACTACTTGTACTGGAAAAAGACCATACCTCCCCCGATCAGTTTATGGTTTAAGAAAGTTTACCAAATGATAATAAAGGAAGTCCTAACTCTAGACCTGTACCACCAGTCATCCGCTTTTTGTAAAACATGTTTTTATTAACAGCAGTTTTCAGAGAAATAAAAGGATGTTTTGGGCACCTTAGAGTCTGAGCCTGAATGACTGCCTTCGTTGACTCCTTCATTTGTTTACGGACTTGATCTTTTTTTTTCTCGCTCTTTTAGCTCTGTTCTTGTACTTAGGCTTAGTCTACACGGACTGTTTCCCCAGCGTTTAACCTGAGGCTTTTAAAGCCCATGTTTGAAGTCCCCATGCATTCCAATGGGCTAGTCTACACCAGGACATGTTGCGTCCAACTTTTGTGCTTGCAATGTTTAAAAAATTAAAACGCTGGATAAGCGTGGGAAAACGCATAAAAACACTTGAAAACGCTTCGATTGAACTCAATGGAGGCTTTTTCAAGCATTTTTAAGCTTTTATGAAAGCTTCCATTGAAAACAATGGGGGCTTTTATAAACGTATTTAGCAGGAATTTGGACTCTGGAAGCCCCCTTTAATAAGGAGACTCCCAGATCTCCACCACCCCACCCTGGTGAATGAGTACAGGGGTACATAATACCCCTTACTCATTCCCTGAAAGGGTTAAAATATATGTAAAAATAGGACAAGGCTTTATTGGTAAATTGTTTTATTAAATGTGTGTGTGTTTGAGTAACAAAACAGAAATCCTCCTGACAGTGAGGGATCGCAGGGCACTAGGGGTGAGGTCAAGCCTCTCCATTCACCCCTAGTGCTCTGTGATTGGCTGAGGTTTTACGTTTCTCAGCCATTCAGCACTAGACATGAATGGGGAGCCTTGTGCCCATTCATCTCTAGTGCTCTGTGATTGGCTGAGAAATAGGAAACCCTGATGACAGCTCAAGCATCATCAGGATTTCCTTTTCCTTAGCATCAGGGAACAGAGCAGTCAGCGGAGCTTTACTATGCTCACAGCTCCGCTCCCCTGATCACTCCCGCAGCCCTAGTGGAGCTGTGACATGTTCTGTATCTATAATACATGTCAGAGTTCCTGAGAAATATAAAACCTCAGCCAATCACAGAGCACTAGGGGTGAATGGAGAGGCTTGTCCTCATTTACCCCTATACTGTGTTTTGTGTCCTCATTTAACCCCTACACTCTGTTTTGTTACACAAACAAACATTTAATAAAATAATTTAACATTAAAGCCTCGTCTAACTTTTTTTTACACATATTTAAACCCCTTCAGGGAATGATTAAGGGGTTTTATGTACACCTGTACTCATTCCCTGAAAGGGTGTAAAGTAAAAATTGTATAAACGCTTATGTAAAATCACGGCAAATCACAGTAAAACGCGTCATAGGCGTTTATAAACGTTTTTTAGCGTTTTAAAGTTAAGCTTTAAAATGCTTGTAAAAGTGCATAAAAATGCATATAAACGTGGTAGGAAAGTTCATATGTGTTTTTAAAATCGTTCATGTAGACCCAGCCTTAAGTAGTACTAAATCTTTACTTATGCGTGTTAGTTATTGTTCATTTGATATAGTTTCTTTTAACTATACATTTTGATACACAGTATATTGATGTAGCATAGATATTGTGCACGGTAAATAGCTCAAATGATTAGTTTCTCTGTGCTATTTTATACTACATGTTTACATGCTTTATTTATATTGATTATTAACCTTATTTTATTACACATTAAGGAGGATTTTCAATGCTTTACTGATTTTAGAAGTAAAACAAATTCCCTTTTTTGAGTTGACTATGAGAGAAAAAAGTAAAGTTAGGATTCTAAAGATAAAATTCGAAAAATGTCATGATTCAAGCGCTTTTAGAGTAACCTTTAGCTGCAATAACTAACATCATTTTCTGTATGAATGCATCTGTCTCTAACAGTGTTGTCGGGAAATTTTGGCCACTCATCTTGAGGTTTACAGAGATTTTTTTATGCGCAGTGCTCTAAAGTTCTCACTACAGCATTTTGGTCAGGTTGAGGTCAGTAGTTTGACCAGGTCAGCGGAGCTGTCACAACACCTTGATTTTTTTCTCTTTAAGTCATTCTGTTGTAGATTTGCTTGTGATATCCTTACAATAAATATACCTTAAAACACTTACTTTATTCAGGTTGCAGGTCCTCAAAGGAATTACCTCCTTTATCACACCAACTAGGGATTTGCTTTGCACTGAAGGACCAGGCTCCCAGGTGCAAATGCACCACCTCAGAAACTCTATCAATTCTGCACACTATCCTCACACCAACTACCATCCACTTGCTGATGAATTGAACCATTTAGGAGACCCTAAATCATATATGGTTCTCTAACCCAATCCATCACTTTCTCGATGCACTGCCCTAGAGGACATCAAACTGCCAAACTCCTCACCCAAACTGTGAAAAAAAAAACATCAACTCTGATAGGAAGGGAAAGCATCAATTTCTTCCTTGCGGTCCAGGCCTCTGACCTCACCCAACACCCCCATGTTCTTATATAACCTTATACCCCACCCATTATTTACTTTTCCAACCTATCCTAGCCTTGACCTCTTTTTTGATTTAACCACCCCACATTAAACACTAAACTGCCTTGCTCTGCCCTGCCATCCAGTCATGCTGGACCTACACCTATCTCCTTTTTATTAGGCTCCTGGCACCTCTATTCTGTTGTCTTTTTCTCAAAAAAAATTTGATGTTATCTGTATTTTTTTTCCAATCCTAATGTAGTTTTTAAGTTTGATGAACACTTTTGCTGCAAATATTTTGTGTTTTTGGCAACCCAAGAGCACAAAGCACTCTATTGCCTCACTTACACAAGCAAGAGGTAAAAAAAAGTCTAGTTTATTTCTATCTTCTACACAATACATCTGTCTATGAACTGTTGAAATCACCAGAACAAATCTTAAACATTATTTCTTTACAAGGAAAGAATAGCAAGAAATATGAGTTATGCTGAGTGTTATGGGCTCTTAGATTAGTTTATTTGCTTTTTAAACTAACATAGTGATTAGTTGTGAAGTGAAGGAGAAGTTGTTCCTGGAGAATCAACTTTTTTATGTTATCTATATAGATGTCACTTCTGAGTGCCTCACCTCCAGCTTGTCTCCTAAATAAATTATAGGATGGTTGACCTAAGAACTGGTCAACCAGAACAGCTCTGCTATGGTACAATCAATAAGTTGTTGAACAAGTAAACTTTTAGTGTTCCTGTTTATTTTTCCTTATAACACTCAGAGTTCAAGAAGATTTCCTACCAGCTTGTGTATGCCTTCAATACTACACTTGAGTTTTCATTTGCATGCTATCACCCTGTCTAACATTTATGTATGTAAAGTATATATAAACTGCAAACCAAAAATAAGTATATTTCAATTTCAAAACATTACAAATTACCACATATTTTGTGTTTTAACTTTTAATTGTAGATTTACCCTTGTTTTTCTATTATTTTTTATCCATATGAATAAATTAACTTTAGATTCAGATTCATTGCTGCAACCATAATGCAAGCTGTGACTGGCATAGAAGTAGTTACTCTACCAGATCCACTGATGGCAAAAGTATAAGAGATACAGTAATAAAAATAGCATAACAGAACTTGTGCAAGATATACAGTAATCACTTTTCCAACAGCTGCTCCTTGTCTAAAATTAGAAACCTATTAAAGTTAACTATGCCCTTCTTTCTTTGGATAGAAAAAATGGCCATTGATTGTCAATGAAGATTCAATCTTTTTGCACAGCTGCTGTGCAGAAGCAATGTTGTGAACTCCTCAAAAATAAAAACTGCTGTTAGAAAGTATTGATTTTTATTTTACTAAGCAATATTATCTGCAAAATCAATTACTATGAGTTTTACATTTACTCTGTTGTGCTACAGTTTACCATGCAGCATATCTACATAATAAAGTTACACAATCCATTGTCTACATGACAATATCTTTGCTATTTGGAAATATAACATTCATTGTTCTAAGAAAGTGTAGATATTATTCAGTGTTTTCAGACTTGGCAATCGCCCAATCCAGAATTCTGTAGGGTTAATAGGTAAACGTTGTTGTTTGCTAACTTAAGCTATTAAGCCTAAGCCATTATTATGACTCTTATTTGGGACATAGGTAATCTTAGATTTCAGTGATGTCATCTTTCAAATTTCCCTCTGTTAGGATTTCTTCCAAATTCTGTATAAATTATTCTAGAAGAACCATATACTCACACCTACCTCATGTTGCTGTATGAACTGTAATAGCGATACTAACCCATTCCTTAGATTTGGAAACTAAACTTTAAGTGAAAAAAGTATATTTATGATTCATTCAGTACTCCAGGTTTTTTAAATGTATAATTTAAGAACAAAATGGCTGTTACTTACCTGGACATTTACACAATAGTGTTGCTGTTTGAAATGTCTGATATTCTGTTTATTTTAAAGGACCAAAAAAGGTTGATATCCCACCCTATTTTTTTTGGAATGGTAATGTACACATCGCTCGATTTTTATTAACAGCAGTTTTCAGAGAAATAAAAGGATGTTTTGGGCACTTAAGAGTCTGAGCCTGAATGACTGCCTTGGTTGACTCCTTCATTTGTTTAGAGACTTGATCTTTTTTTTTATTGTTTAGTAATAAGCCAATGGGAACATTCCCTGCTGCAAACCTAAACATTGGTCTCACTGCCATTTTTTACCTTGGATTCATGTTTGACTTTAATCACTTTTGGATAACATAGAATGTTGTATTCTGGCTGCTATTTTACGTTAATTTGGAGGCATGGATATATTCACAAACTTTACAGTATCCCCCTGAACTGAAAAGGTTTATGAAAAAGTTTGTCTAAGAGGTAATGGATAAGATGCAATACCTAATTTCTGCTCCCACAGACTTTTTTTTCCAATTGGAATACAGGTCTCCTGAAGCCACATCTATTTGCTTATTGGTTGGTGGCAGCTTTCAATTAACTTTATATACAATGTAGGACCAGTGATGAGCAAGTAATAAAGTAAAGTATTTGTTTTTGTGTGCCCCTCTAGAGAAAAAAATAACCTATAATCCTCCCAGTAGAGGATAATAAAAGAGGTATTTGTCCAGCTGAATAAAGCCAAACTTTAACAACCAGTAAATATCTTTAAAATAAAATCTCGGGCATGTGCAGAAGGAGCCTTTTGAGCAGAGAAAAATTTGCTGATCTCACGCATGCACAGTAAAATCAGAAAATTTTGTTGTCAATCTACATCACCCAATCTCTTACCGGGGCGTTGGGTGACGTAGGATGAACAACAAGAAGAAGAAGATCCAAACGACTCAGGACTCGATGCAGGACACTCCCGGAGGGATCGAACTGCCCTGTGGGATTAAAGGTAAGTGTATTTTTTTTTGCTGTTTTGAGTTTAGTTCCTCTTTTAGTTCCTCTTTAAGTGTGTATACGCTATTTTTTTAGCAATATTAAGAAAAATGCTAAGGATAATGCTTTGGCTAAATAATAATGCCATGTGCACTAGTCATTGATCTCTTAAACACTGATGCCTAGCATTTCACTGGGGAAACAAATATTTAGTTCTGAATGAGTCTGATGTCGCATGTGACTCATTCTCCACTGTTCCAGAAAGATTTTCCTTATCATTTTCATACTTGATGTCACTGACACATTTGTTCAATAGAAACCCAGTTTGATACTTAAGCTGTAGCAACTAGAACATTATCAGTCTACATTAAAGACAATTATGCTCAATAAACCCTTTGTGCTTTAATTTAAAAATGTGAGAACTTTTTTATGCAGGAGATCATCAAGATACTAACAGGCCACCAACAGTAAATGTTTTATAGATAGCTAACTATAAAAAAATGATATACCCCCAATAATGCATAAAACAATATTTAAGAGCAAGTGCCCCATCAAAACCAACTAGAAAGTACAAAATAGTCTAGCTTCTAGATCAAGCCAATATGGTTTTCTTTAATTCCCATTTTAATTAAATGTTTTAAATTCACACACTACAGATGTATTTAAGTCAGTTTTATTTTATTTGCTTTTTATTACTGTTTTGAGTGTTAGCAGCGAGGGTTGCATTTTGTGCATTTGTTTTTTTTTTTTTTTTTTTTGCTCAAGTCAAAAAAAAAATTCTTAATTTTTAGGTAAAAATTGACTTTGAATTTACTAAACATTGTAATTTAAATTCTGCCTCATTTCATGCCTATTGGAAAACAGTCCTAAAAGCTTACCCCACAAAACAGTGAAACAGACACTTAATGGAACATGTCAAAGCATTACAAATATACTAAGGATAATGGCCCTGATTTATCAATGGAATGCGCGCACGCTCTGGTTAGCAAGCTCTATTACCGTCAGTACTGAACAGTACTGAGTCAGGACTGAACTCGCCTGCTGGTTTCCTGCAAAAATGAGCAAAAATCTTGCCAAATAAAGAATAAATCTCGCCAATTAATGAATAATTTTCAGTTGTGTGATTCAGGGAAGATATTACACTCAAAGGTGAGGTGATAGCATATGATTAGCGCACACCTGCACCCTGTTCTGTATGCATCTCCAGTCCATTTTACAGGTCAGTTTGAAACTTTAATGCTTGATTTTTTTTGTGTAAGTGCTATCATTTAATGTTACATTCTACTCAATCACAAACTTGCCTAATTTATAGTTGCACTTGTTCTTTTTCTTTTGGTTGCAACACTGCAAACTAATTTCTATCAAGCTGGATATATACTAAGTAGCACTTTCAAATATGTCATCACGCAATAGTATGACTGTAAAAAAAATATGTGAACAAACATTTGTGACCTGATTAAAATGTCATTCTAGTTTGACTTTAGAGAAATCAATTATTGTAGTAAAGGGTAATAGGTAAGCATGTTTTAATACATGTATTAAGGATAATTTAGTGATTTCACTTGTGTGTGTATGTCAAAATACATTTAAATGTATAGAAATACATATGCATTTTCATTTGTACTATTTTAACTGGACTGGTTTGTGAGGGGGGACTGGTAATTAAGTAAGTTTGCTTGGATGGTATGCATTGATGTGATTTTTTTGTGATTTTTGGTTTCATCTGTTGCTGCAATGTTTTTGTGCCTGGTGTGTAAGCCAGATTCTGTTGTTTAGCAATTCTTCAGCAATGTTTTGTAAATTTTTCCACAAGTATTGAGTACAAATGTCTGCATGGTTTCCACTCCAAAGTGCTACTTGGCCCCCCTTGTTGACTTTGTCCCATATTGGTATTTAAATGTATTATGTACATAATCCTTTTCTGAATAAACTGTCATGGTTCTTTTTTCTTTTTTTTCGTTTGTTTTCTTTATTAGTCTGACAGTTGCACTCCTGTTGATTTGCCGCCACACAACTCCCCTGTTCATTTGTAGTAGTGTTATAGCTTTGTTGTCATTGTGCTATGCCACCTGTCCAAACTGGTTGTCAATTAGTTGTCCAGCTGAGTTGCATACTCATTCTAACATACCTGATGGTATTGGAAGGAGGTCCAGGTTGCCAAGCACAACATCAAACCACATGATTGCCAAGCTCACAAGCAGGGTCAGGCACTCTTGAAAATGAACAGATGTTGTGTTGTTGCTTAACCCCAATAGAGTTCTAATTGTCAGTTTTTTCATGTGAAAAGTGCTCTTATTTTTTTTTGCACAGAAATTTTTGTTTATGTTGTGGGTCTGTAATTCTTAGGATTAACTCCCAGGTATAATAGCTATATTTATTTATTATATTATAACCATAAATTATATTATAGTATATAAATATAAATTATAATTATAAAAATAATGAAATAATAAGATCACAACAATGTACTTTATCAAAAATTTCTCACTAAAATTTTCCAAACAAGGGTGCAAAATTATTGATAAAAAATTATATAAATTAATTAGAGATTTTAGAAAAAAATTACATTTTTAGTAGACATCCAGGGTGTGGTAGATTTTGGAGCAGGGTGCTGCGCAAAGTCCAACATCACAGTCAGGACAGTAGAACCTGGTTTCTTTCCTCTGTCATCTGTCTTTGAGCAGCAAATCACGCACATCCTTGTAGGTGCTGCCTTTTTCTGGGTTGGTGGAATATGTTCAATGAAGTGATGACTGGTCAGGCGTTCTGGGTTGACAACGGTGGAAGCACGACGTCCAGGTCTATTCATAGCCACTGGTGGTATTTGGTGGCTCTTGACTATGGATTTGGAAATTTGCAAAAAGAAGTCTGAATGATTCAAAGGCCTCTATTTTTTTGTACAGAGTGTAGGCATTCCATAGGCACTGCTCAACAAGATGCCTGAAAATCTTTTTGCAGTACTTCCTTTGCTGTTTCCTCATCACTGAGTAGAATTTCATGGCTTGGTCAACTCTGTCAAAACCTCCCATGGTGTTGTTGTAGTCAATCCCCAACTGAGGCTTCAGCACTTCTTTCCCACGTGTTGTGTGTAGCAGAACAGTGGAGGCATCATGGACAGTACTCATCAGGCACACATCTTTCTTGTCACGCCATCTCAGGGTCATCATCTTGCCTTTCTGCCAGGCAACAATTTCTCCTGTCTTCAGCTTCCCTTTTACAAACAGTGATGGTAGGTTGCACCAGTTAGCCCTAACAGTTCCATAGGCATCTGTTTTGTGTTGCAGAAGGAACTCATAAAGCTCTGGAGAGGTGTAGAAATTGTCAGTTTTGACACAATAGCCCTGATCTAGAAATGGCTCAATGAGGGATAACACTGAAGATGTTGCCAATCCATTATGGCTGTATCTGGGGTTGAACTGTGTTCCTTTTCCAGTGTACAGTACCGTATTCCAAATGTTGCCAGATGAGGGTTCGCACAGCATGTACGTTTCACGACATATTGTGCCCTCTTTGACCATTAGTCATTTCTGAAAGTGACCTGAGTTGTGGGGGGGCCATTTGAGATTATTGAAATTGACCCAATTCTTAAAGGGGGACGATTAGTGATTTCAAAAAGTGACCCGAGTCATAAGAGGGAACCATTAGTGATTTATTAAAATGACCCGATTCATAAGGGGGACAACTAGCGATTTCTGAAAGTGGCCCGATTCGTAGGGCCGGACCATTAGAGATTTTGGAAAGTGACCTGGGTTGTAAGGGGGACAAATAGTGATTTCAGAAAGGGAGACCAATAAAAATTTCTTAAAGTGACGCGTCATAAGGGCGGACAATTAGTTATTTTTGAAAGTGATCTGAGGCTTAATGAGGGACATTAGTGATTTTTGAAAGTGATACGACTCAAAAGGGGGACCATTAGTGATTTCACAAAGTGACCAGAGTTGTAAGAGGGGACCATTAGTGATTTCGAAAAGTGACCTGAGTTGTAAGAGGGGACCATTGGAGATTTTTGAAAGTGATCTGAGGCTTAAGGAGGAACATTAGTGATTTCGGAAATTGACCCCATTGGTAAGGGGGACCATTAGTGATTTTGGAAAGTGACCGGAGTCATAAGGGGGACCATTAGTGATTTAAGAAAGTGACCCGAGTCGTAATGGGGGACCATTAGTGATTTCAGAAAAAAGATAGTGATTTCAAAAAAGTGACACGAGCTGTAAGGGGGACCATTAGTGATTTCTGAAAGTGATCTGAGCCTTAAGGAGGAACATTAGTGTTTTCAGAAAGTGACCCGAGTTGTAAGGGTCGACCATTAGTGACTTCAGAAAGTGACCCGAGTCGAAAGGGGGAACCATTAGTTATTTCAGAGAGTGACCGGAGTCATAAGGAGGGGCCATTACTGATTTCTGAAAGTGATCTGAGCCTTAAGGAGGAACATTAGTATTTTCAGAAAGAGACCCGCGTCTTAAGGGGAGACCATTCGTGATTTCAGAAAGTGACCGGAGTCATAAGAGGGGACCATTAGTGATTTCGGAAAGTGACCTGAGTCGTAAGGAGAACCATTATTGAATTTTGAAAGTGATCTGAGGCTTAAGGAGGAAAATTATTTATTTTAGGAAAGTGACCTGAGTCGCAAGGGGGGGAACATTAGGGATTTCTGAAAGTGATCCAAGGCTTAAGGAGGAACATTAGTGATTTCATAAAGTGATCCGAGTCGTAAGGGGGGGAACATTAGAGATTTCTGAAAGTGATCCAAGGCATAAGGAGGAACATTAGTGATTTCATAAAGTGACCCGAGTCGTAAGGGGGGACCATTAGTGATTTTAGGAAAGTGAGCCGAGTCATAAAAGGGGACGTTAGTGATTTCAGAAAGTGACCCGAGTCGTTAGAGGGGACCATTAGTGATTTTGGAAAGTGACCTGGGTTGTAAGAGAGGACCATTACTGAGTTCGGAAAGTGACCGCAGTCATAAGGGTCGACCATTAGTGATTTCAGAAAGTGACCCGAGTCGAAAGGGGGGACCATTAGTGATTTTCGAAAGTGACCAGGGTTGTAAGGAGGGACCATTAGTGAGTTCGGAAAGTGACCCGAGTCATAAGGGGGACAATTAGTGATTTCAGAAAGTGACCCGAGTCGTAAGGGGGGACTATTAGTGATTTCAGAAAGTTATCCGAGTTGTAAGGGGGGACCATTAGTAATTTCTGAAAGTGATCCAAGGCGTAGGAAGGAACATTAGTGATTTCAGAACGTGACCCGAGTCGTAAGGGGGGACCATTAGTGATTTCAGAAAATGACACAATTCGTAAGGGGGGACCATAATTGATATTTGAATGTAACCTTAGGCTTAAGGAGGAAAATTAGGGATTTTAGGAAAGTGACCCGAATCGTAAGGGGGAAGTAATATTAATTTCAGAAAGTGACCGGAGACATAAGGGGGGACCATTAGTGATATAGGAAATTGACCTGAGTCTTAAGGGGGGACCATTAGTGATTTCAGAAAGTGACCTGACTCGGAAGGGGGGATAATTAGTGATTTCTGAAAGTGATCTGAGCCTTAAGGAGGAACATTAGTGATTTCAGAAAGTGACCCGAGAAGTAAAGGGGACCATTAATGATTTCAGAAAGTGACCGGATTCATAAGGGGGGACCATTAGTGATTTTAGGAAGTGACCGGTCGTAAGAGGAAAAAATAGTAATTTCAGAAAGTGACCCGAGTCATAAGGAGGGACCAATATTGATTTTTGAAAGTGATCTGAGGCATAAAGAGGAAAATTAGAAATTTTAGGAAAGTAACCCGAGT
>NC_092867.1:39269660-39277600 GCF_032062135.1 Pyxicephalus adspersus | reverse complement strand
AAAGTGACCTGATTTGCAAGCGGGCACCATTAGTGATTTTTTTAAAGTGACCCAAGTCGTAAATGCTGACTATTAGTGATTTTAGAAAGTGACCCAAGTCGTAAGGGGGCACCATTAGTGATTTCGGAACGTGACCCGAGTCATAAGGCCATTAGTGATTTCTGAAAGTAATCCAAGGCTTATGGAGGAAAATTGGTGATTTCAGAAAAGTGACCCAAATCGTAAGCGGGGACCATTAGTGATTTCTGAAAATGATCTGAGCCTTAAGGAGTAACATTAGTGATTTCAGAAAAGTGATTCGAGTCTTAAGGTGGGACTATTAGTGATTTCAGAAAGTTACCCGAGTTGTAAGGGGGGACCATTAGTGATTTCAGAAAGTGTCCTGGGTTGTAAGGGGGAACCATTAGTGATTTCGGAAGTGACCGGAGTCATAAGGGGGGATCATTAGTGATTTCAGGAAGTGACCCGAGTCTTAGGCGGAGGACCATTAGTGATTTCAGAAAGTGATCTGAGGCTTAAAGAGGAAAATAAGTGATTTCGGAAACTTACTAGTCATAAGGGGGACCATTAGTGATTTCAGAAATTGACCCGAGTCGTAAGGGGGGACCATTAGTTATTTTTGAAAGTGATCTGAAACCTAAGGAGGAAAATTAGTGATTTAAGGAAACTGACCCGAGTGGTATGGGGGGACCATTAGTGATTTTGTAAAGTGACCCGAGTCATAAAGGGGACCATTAGTGATTTCAGAAAGTGACCCGAGACGTAAGGGGACCATTAGTGGTTTTTGAAGTTGACACGAGTTGTAAGGGGGGGACCACTAGTGATTTCAGAAATTGACCCGAGTCGTAATTGGGGACTATTAGTGATTTTGGAAAGAGACCTTGGTTGTAGGGGGACCATTAGTGATTTCAGAAAGTGTTCTGGATCGTAAGGGGGTGACCATTAGTGATTTTTGAAAGTCATCTGAGGCTTAAGGAAGAAAATTAGAGATTTCAGGAAAGTTACCCGAGTTGCAAGGGGGGACCATTAGTGATTTCAGAATGTGACCCGAATTGTAAGGGGGACCATTAGTGATTTTGGAAAGTGACCTTGGTTGTATGGGGGCACCATTAGTGATTTTTTGAAACTTACCGGAGTCATAAGGGGGACCATTAATGTTTTCTGAAAGTAACCCGAGTCGAAAGGGGGGACCATTAGTGATTCTGAAAGTGGCCTAAGTCGTAAAGGAGGACCATTAGTGATTTCAGAAAGTGACCCGAGTTGTAAGGGGGACCATTAGTGATTTTGGAAAGTGACCTTGGTTGTATGGGGGACCATTAGTGTTTTCTGAAAGTGACCCGAGTCGTAAGGGGGGACCATTAGAAATTTCAGAAAGTGACCCGAGTCGTAAGGGGGACCATTAGTGATTTCTGAAAGTGACCCGAGTCATAAGGGGGACCATTAGTGATTTCAGAAAATGACCCGAGTCATAAGGGGTGACCATTAGTGATTTCAGAAAGTGTCCCAAGTCGTAAAAGTGTACCATTAGTGATTTCTGAACATGATCCAAGGCTTAAGGAGGGACATAATGGATTTCAGAAATGTGACCCGAGTCGTAAGGGGTTCCACTAGGGATTTCGGATAGTCCCCCGAGTCGTAAGGGGGGACTATTAGTTATTTCAGAAAGTGACCCGAGTCGTAAGTGGGAGCAATAATGATTTCAGAAAGTGACCCGAGTCGTAAGGGGGGACCATTAGTTATTTTTGAAGGTGATCCAAAGCTTAAGGAGGAACATTAGTGATTTCAGGAAAGCACCCAGGTCATAAGGGGGACCATTAGTGATTTTGAAAAGTGACCCGAGTCGTAAGGCGGGACCATTGGTGATTTTTGAAAGCAATCTGAGGCTTAGGGAGGAAAGTGATATTGGAAAGTGACCCGAGTCATAAGGAGGGAGCATAAGTGATTTCGGAAAGTGACCGGAGTCATAAGGGGGGACCTTTAGTGATTTCAGAAAGTGACCTGAGTTGTAAGGGGGGACCATTAGTGATTTTTGAAAGGTTCCTGGGTTGTAGGGGGGACTATTAGTGATTTTTGAAACTTACCGGAGTCAAAAGGGGGACCATTAGTGATTTCAGAAAGTGACCCGAGTCTAAAGGGAGACCATTAGTGATTTCAGAAAAGTGACCTGAGTCGTAAGAGGGGAACATTAGTGATTCCAGAAAGTCACCTGAGTCGTAAGGGGGGGACCATTAGTGGTTTGTAAAGTGACCTGGGTTGTAAGGGGGACCATTAGTGATTTCGGAAAGTGACCGGAGTCATAAGGGGGGACCATTAGTGATTTCAGAAAGTGACCCGAGGCGTAAGGGGGGACCATTAGTGATTTCGGAATGTGACCGGAGTCATAAGGGAGGATCATTTGAGATATTTAATTCTGACACCACTTGCTATCTCTCAAAATAAACAGAAAAATGTCTGTATTTCTGTAAAAAAAAAATACGGATATTTAATTCTGATACCACTTGCAATGTATCAAAATAAACATAAAAATTTCTGTAATTCTGTAAAAATACAGACATTTAATTCTGATACCACTTGCCATCTATCAAAATGAACAGAAAAAATTCTGTATTTATGTAAAAATAAATACAGTTATTTAATCTGATACCACTTGCTATCTTTCAAAATAAACAGAAAAATTCCTGTATTTCTGTAAAAAATACAGATATTTAATTCTGATACCACTTGCTATATATCAAAATGAACAGAAACATTTCTGTAAAAAAATACAGATATTTCATTCTGATCCTACTTGCTGTCAAAAAAGCCAGAAAAACTTCTGTATTTCTGTAAAAAAAATACATATTTTTCATCAAGTATATCAAAGTAGATAGAGGCAGAGGGCCCTGAGGGAGGTGCTCAGTAAAAAAAATAGCCAGTTACACAGCTCCATTGCAAGTTAAAGACCTCAGAGGCAGAGTAGAGGTAGAGGGCCACGAGGGGTAGGAGTAGAAAGAGATGCCGAAGGCTGTGAACGTGCTCCTCCCATCAAGGTGTCAGCAGGTCGTGCAGCAGTTGACGACTTATCAGTACACTCTGCAGAAAGGGTGTTGAAGCCTTATTCCTTTTAATAAAATTGATTCGCTAGACATTTTCTGCGGAGAGCCGAATCCGCTTGTCACTCACTACGCCCCAGCTGCACTGAACGCTCTTTCAGATAACACACTTGTGGCTGGGCAGGCAAGGATCTGAATGGCGTGTTCTGCCAGCTCCGGCCACTGCTCAAGCTTGGATACCCAGTAGCCCAGTGGGTCCTGGCTTTGCAGGTTGCAGATGTCCAAAGTAGAGCTCAGGTATTCCTGCACCATGACTGAGTAGTGCTGCTGAGTGTCATTGGGAATTGCTGCACATCCTCCTCATCCTCTTCCACCTCCTCCTTTTCCTGGATTTGTGGTGCACTATGCCTAGTAGGCATGCATGTCCGAGATGATGTTTGAAACTTCTCTTGATGCAGCGTCCGCTCTGTGTCTTGTCCGTGATCCACCATCATCTGTTCCAGCAGGCATATGATGGGGATGGTGTCACTGACACAGGCCTGATCTCTGCTGATTATCCTTGTCGCCCCTTCAAAAGGTGACAATACAGTGCACAAGTCCTCAATTTGCAGCCACTCCGCAGGGCTGAAGAAAGGTAGTGTAGGTATATGTCTGAAACGAACACACTCTGCCATGTAATCCACCACCGCTTTCTGTTGTTCAGCCAGCTGCTGCAGCATGTAAAAGGTGAAATTCCAACGTGTGGCCACATCACAAAATAACTGTCAGGTTGAGATTTCGCTGTAAATCCACCAATCTAGCACTGGCGGTGTACGACCGGCGTAAATGAGCTGACAACTTTCTGGCCTTCAGCAACAGTGGCTGGAGGCCTCGGTAATTCCTAAGGAAGCGCTCTACTATCAGGTTCATGACGTGAGCCAGGCAAGGTACGTGTGTAAGTTTCCTACAACGCAGGGCTGCCAGCAGATTGGCCCCGTTGCCACACATGACCTTGCCTGGCTGAAGTCTTTTGGGAGTTAGCCATATGTCCTCCTGCTTCCGCAAGGCACTTAGAATGGTGTGGCTGAGGGAACCCAGGTCGCACAACCTCAGGACTGCGTGGCAATGTCCGAATTGTGCACTAAAATAGCAAACTGCAGGTTGTTGCTGGCTGTGAACAGATGCTGCTGAATGGGAGGTGCTGGGTCTCCATAGCAAAGTGTCCCTGGAGGAGGAGGTTGAGGCACAAGAGTCAAAGGAGGAGGTGGAAGTTGAGGTTGAGGAGAAGATTGCATGGCGATGTGCTTTGTGAGGAGGTAGGTATGCAGGCCTTGCTGCAGATGCATCTTCCCTGCTGCCACCAAAGTTACCCAGTGAGCTGTATTGGAAGTATATCTTCCCACTCCATGCTTGCTCAACCAACTGTCGGTTCCCAGGTGCACCTTGCCAGTAGTGCTGCAGGGCTATGGACACATTGTTCTGCACGTCTTCATGCAAAGCAGGAACAAACTTTTCTGCAAAATACTGTTGCTTAGGCATAACGTACTGTGGGTTCTCACAGAGGAATGGGTAAAGGAACGCATTGGAGTCCACCAGCCGGTAAGGGAGGAGCTCTAACGCAATCAGCTGTGCAATTGCCGCATTGATTAGCTTTGTTTTGGGGTCATTTGGGCCATATTTCCTCTTGCGCTCAAGCATCTGGGGGATGGAAGGTTGGATGCTGCTAGTGCTAACCATAGAAAGATTGGACGATGGGGTAGAAGTTGTGGGAGATGGCAATGATGTCTCATCTTGACTGCTAGCAATGCGGCAAACAGCAGCCAATCTGCGTTGCACCTCCTGCTCACCGCTGGTGAAGCCTGAAAAAGGTAATGCTCTGCTACATGCCCCACTCAAATTGTTGCCAGCAGCATGGGTATCTTTGGTGACAGAAGGAGAAAGGCAGCGGAGGAAGATCAAGCAGTTTGAGGTTGCTTCCTGGGCTGAGGTGGTCGCACAGAGCTCTGTGCTTTGACCAGGTGTTCCAGCCAGGTTACAGAGTGGTGGCTTTTTAAATGTGTGCTCATGCAACTTGTTCCAAGTTTGTTTAGGTTTTTGCCTTGTTTCAAGTGTTGAGCACACAGTTTGCAGATGACCATAGTGTTGTCATCACTTTGGACATAATGCCCACATGGGTGAACATCTAACTGGGCCGAAAGGTGCTGGTGCTCATGGTGGCAGTCCACGGTTGTTGAGGCATAGCTGTGGTGACAGGTAGCTTCCGACAATGGACGACTATGACTTGCCTCACTGGTACCGTTTTTTTTTAATGTCCATAGTGATGACAACACTATGGTCATCTGCAAACTGTGTGCTCAACACTTAAAACGAGGCAAATACCCAAACTTGGAACAAGTTGCATGAGCACACATTTAAAAAGCCACCACCCGGTAACCTGGCGGGAACACCTGGTCAAAGCACAGAGCTCTGTGCGACCACCTCCTCCCAACAAGCAAGCTCAAACTGCTCAATCTTCCTCTGCTGCCTTTCCTCCTTCTGTTTTTTACCTTGTAGCTAATATGCTTCACAAACTGTAAATTTGTATAGTATTAGGATTTTTTTTTTTTTGGTGGGGTTGACACCAAAAATGCAAGTGCGCTGTGTGTGTTTTGTATGCAGCACTTTCCTTCAGTGGGGACGCTTGTAATGTGGAGCACAGTATACAAAATATATACTGTGCTGTTCTTAGATCTATCTATCTATCTATCTATCTATCTATCTATCTATCTATCTATCTATCTATCTATCTATCTATCTTCTAGCTAACAGTGAAACACTCTACCTGAGTACAGTAGATTTCGGGACTGCACCAATACAGTACAAGGAAGCAGCGGCCTTTTGGAGCCAGTTTGAAAAACCAACCTTGACCACCTATTTATTCAGCTCACCGAGGTGCTCAGCCCCAAATGTCTGGTGACATTTTTGGACCAGAGAAACCCCCTCGTGCCCCTTTCTGCCTCTACTCGGAGACCGTATAAAATCTGGCATGTTCCATTGACCGCCCCATAAAATTGCCTTGCCAGTAACAGAAAAAAGACTTCCTTAATGTTTTTTTTTTTTTACTTGTACAGTGTTGCTCAGAGCTGGGGGAGTCTTGACATGTCTTTTTAAATGTATTTATAGGCTGTAAAAGCTCTAAACAGTCCAGAAAAACAACCCAAATTTTTCCCCCATTGACTTGGAGTTGTGAATGGAGTTCGAATTCGACGTTCGATCACCCGAATAATTATGCATTATTCGACCGAATAGCAGTCGAATCGAATAGTGAGCTATTCGCCCAACACTATTTAATACATAACTATTGTCAAAAGAAATGGTATTAGCTAAAAGGTTTCATTGATTGCTTTGATTTGTTGCATTCTGTTAACATATAGCATATTTTGTAAAAGAAACATTAATACATAATGTAATTTCTGAAGCAATTAATTTAGGAAATTACAAACTTGGAGAATGTGGGAGGAAGACAGAACTTTGTGTTACTACATGCAGGAGTTTCAACCTAGTATAAAGTAACAAATTATTTTTATGTGTACTTTTATTGATGTATTTCAGCATTAACAGCAGATTGAAATTGAAGTACTAACATGACTGTGCTTTTGATCTTTACTTCTGTGTTGTTACAAAGTTTACTTGCTCAAAACATTTTTTTTTTCTTTAAGAGCCCATCATTGTTTTAGTCATGGCAAAGAAAAGCTGAAATACTGACAGCAGTAATAATGTGTAATGCAGCTCTCATTAAGATTGTAAGGTTTCTCGGTAGTGAGCAAGAGCCTTTAAAAGTGCAGTTTCTAAACTGGCTTCCAAATCTCATTCTGTATTCTCCTTCTCCTGAATTTGATGTGCATGGTGCCCATGTCACTTTAGGTTGTCTGTAAATATTTATTCCTCTGAAAAGCTTCAAAGATGATAAATGTAAGAAAACGAAAGTATGACTGATTAGATCTCACATAAAACCGAGCTAGTTAATGTTACAACATAACATTTTATGTAGAGGAAAAAGTAGAGACATCCATTTTGAATTTTTATAGGAACTGTGATTTAATAGAATAATACACAAATATTAACCTTACTAGTCCTGGCATTTAATAAAATGCTGCAAAAAAACATAACAAACATACATTTTGCTCAAAATATTTAAAGTTTACTGAACTTATACAAAGCTGTTTGTGTGTGTTTTAAGAACAAAATATTTAATTAAGCTGGTTTAGTAAAATGCACATTTACACAAGTGTACTCTTTTAATGTGTTAGGGTTACGGCACACTCTCCAGCACTTCACAACCAAAACAATAAACAGTAGCCCGACTGGGCCTCTGGCTACCTCACTAAGGTGCCCTCTCTAACTAACACATTCACTGACCCTGATTTATCAATGAAATGCATGTACACTGGGTGCGCTTACGTACGCGCTGGTCAGCAAGCTCTATTACTGTGAGTCGGGCCCGAGTTCTAGTGAACTCGCTTGCCGGTTTCCTGCAAAAATGAGAAAAAATCTCCAATTAAGGCGATTAATTTTCAGCTGCGTGATTCAGGAGCAGATGTTAAACTCAATAGTGAGTAAACTCAATGGTGAGGTGATAGCAATTGATTAGCACCCCTGCTCCCTGTTCTGTGCGCATCTCCAGTCCATTTTACAGGTCAGTTTGAATATTTATTGCTTAATGGTTTTTTGTGTAAGTACTACTTTTTTATGTTACATTCTTCTCACAAACTTGCTTCATTTATAGTTACATTTTTTGCACTTGTTGTTTTGATACTTTTTCTTTTGGTTGCAACACTGCAAACTAATTTCTATCAAGCTGGATATATACTAAGTAGCACTTTCAAATATGTCATCACACAATAGTATGGCTGTAAAAAAATATGTGAACAAACATTTGTGACCTGATTA
>NC_092867.1:39223417-39268971 GCF_032062135.1 Pyxicephalus adspersus | reverse complement strand
TTTCCGACGATAATAATTGGAAGTGTGTACGTAGCTTAAGTCCTTTTCTGAAAAAATTGTCATTTCTTTTTTTTTATTAGTCTGACATTTTCACTCATGTTGATTTGCCGCCACACAACTCCTCAGTTCATTTGTAGTTGTGTTATAGATTTATTGTCATTGTGCTGTGCTGCCTGATCTTAGAACTATTGTATACAAGCACACTTCCACTTGCTGTCCAAACTGGTTGTCAATTAGTTGTCCAGCTGAGTTGCATACTCATTCTAACACACCTGATGGTGATGGAAGGAGGTCCAGGTTGCCAAGCACAACATCAAACCACATTGATTGCCAAGCTCAAAAGCAGGGTCAGGCACTCTTAGAAATGAACAGATGTTGTGTTGTTGCTTAACCTAATGCTCATAAATACTGGAGTGTATGCAATATTTAAGTGTTTACACAAAACAAATAGTACTAGTATATCAAACTTCCAGGGCCAAATCCACTTTGAGCCAAACATTTTCTTGCTTTTCCATCCCTTCAGGATGTTTCTGCAGGTTTGAATGGCATTTTAGATCTTGGCCCACTATATATATTGACTTACTCACCTCAGCTTGGTAGTGGAAACACATAAAGGTGGATTACTTCTTTTACCAGAAGCAATATCATCCATGAATGTTGCTTGTAGCCAAGCCCATGACATCAGAAATCATAGGAACAAATAGGCAATCTTTTCGATGTGAAGCAATATGGTCCAAAAAGCCCTTTGCCTATTTCTTCCTATAATTTCTCTTTTCTATGTATATGTACACACATCTAAATGCATACATACATGTTTGGCTTTATGTGCACTCATGTCTATACACACATGATTGCATATGAAGCAAAACAAGCAATATTCACAAAACTTAAAATTCACAAAAAATTCACAAAAAATAAAAACTTACCTGAATGAGGACTGTGCAAAAGTGTGGTGCATTTTTCAACTGATAAAACACAGTTTAGGTGCACATAGCGGGTCCGCCTAGGCACACAGCTTTGAGCTACATACTCCTGAAGTTTGGCGCACAACTATGCGCATCAAACAACTGAGTTTTAACAAGACAATTGTTTATTTAGATACATATATAATTATATACTACAATAGTTATATATATTTATTTATTATTATAATAACTATAGTAACTACAATTATATATTTATATATATAGATATATATATATATGCACACATATACATATATATTGATATAAATATATATCTATAGAAGCAAACAAGAATGTGTGTGCTTGTTACTTTTGTAGGAAAATCTAGTTCGATGGCAAAGCATTTTAAATATGCCTATTTCTTAGCGCATATAGATGTTTATAACATTTGAACAGCACAAACATTTTTTTTAGGGCTAAGGGTAATATGTGTGCCATTAGAAAGAATGCATTTTTAGGGGAACAGTGAGTTTAATGCAAGGTCGCCAGTGTGAAACTGCCGGGGCTGTGCATATCCATCAGAGAGTACGCCAGCGCCTCAAGTTTAGTTGATAAAATGATTTTTGGGTTCTGATCTTGGATCGCGAATACACGCGCGCGTCGAGCTTCCAATTTGGTTCGGTGAATCAGCCTCACTATATCAGTACTGTTCCACTCACAGTTTTTATGTACTGTTTGGCCACTGGCTTTCCTGGAACCCTCTGGCTCTCCCTCAGCCTACAACACTCTGGCTCTTTCTCAGCCTGGAATCCACTCTGGCTCTTTCCCAGCCTGGAATCCTTTCTGGCTCCCTCTCAGCCTGGAATCCTCTCTGGCTGTCTCTCAGCCTGGAACACTCTGGCTCTCTCTCAGACTGGAACACTCTGGTTCTCTCCCAGCCTGGAACACTTTGGCTCTCTCTCAGCCTGGAACACTCTGGCTCTCTCTCAGCCTGGAATCCACTCTGGCTGTCTCTGAGCCTGGAATCCTCTGACTGTCTCTCAGCCTGGAACCCTCTCTGGCTCCCTCTCAGCCACTCTTGCTGATCACTTCCCTCCTTGCACCTGCGTCCAAGTGGATATGTGTGTGTGTGTTTGTGTGAATTTCTAAGCATTGGAAGTTGAAAATGTTGTGCTTTAATTAAATGCCACATCAAAAATGCTCTAGGTATGGTTGCTACATCTACATCTGTAAAATGTTTACAGTATCATATATTCAGAATTGATTGTTGAGTACAGTAAAATCAACTTTTGCATTTGTTAGGTACCTCATGATATCTGAATTAATTGTCCCCCAAATCCTATGCAACTACATATGCCAACATAAGCCTATAAATCATTTATCATGATTTGTATACACAACAATCAGTGACTATCAGTTTGTCATGCACTTGCAATAAACATATAGATTTGGGGTCCAACAATATATTGATACATCATTATTTGTCTACAGACGAATGTTTACCTTGAAGATTATATTAAATCAATGAGTCCTATAGCAGGACATATGTTTTAATATCATGTAAATAAAGGATTGTGTTTTTTTTGGTCAATCAGTTTTATTGAGTTTTCAGTGAAAAATAAACAAACATACATAGCAAACATTATAACATAAAACACAGATATCTTATTTACCTGAAACGGCAGTGGATCATTATAAACATAAAGTACACAACCTTAACATCGCATATACTCTGACAATCATGGTAGTAAACCGTCAAAGCCCTCATGATACAGAATAAGATAAATCAACACAAATATACAGACAATAACAGAATTACTCAAAGAGGCACACAATATAAATGATGCTCTAACAAGTTTAAGCCGCCTATAATAATATATATTTATGTAAATATCTTTTAACAAAGAACAATAATGTTAAAACAAAACAAAAAACAAAAACAATGCAGCCCAGGGGGGAGGGTTGGGAAGGGAAGGGAAGGGGAGAGAATATACACCACACGAGGTTGGAGGAAACATAAAAAGACCCTCAATACAAAGATAACACCCTAATAAACGTACAGGCCCATTAGGATAAGTACATCTGGAGTCGAGGAGATTCTTTAAACCAATCACATGTGGACCAAACTATTTTAAATTGTTCCATTCTGTCATCATCTTCCGCCACCAACATTTCCATATGGCAGATTTTTTCGAGTTCGGTTACCCAGTCAGCTATAGAGGGAGCAACAGGTTGCCTCCACAATCTCGGAATAAGGACCCTAGCTGCGGTAAGAAAATGACGTAGGGCAACTCTTTTAATACTTTTAAGCGAGCCCGGGATCATAGATAAAAGAGCCACATTAGGGGTGTTGGGTACGGTAGAACCGTAGCAGTCATTAAAGATCTGAATAATCATATCCCAAAAACGAGATAACTTTGTGCATTCACATCAAATATGAAGCATTGTCCCCCTATGCGACAGGCATCGCCAACAGCGATCCGAGTTTGTGGGAGATATTCTATGCATATCCACAGGACAATACCATCTAGACAAAATTTTATAGTTAACCTCCTGGGCTTTACAAGTCAATGCCAGCTTGTGTGTGTGTGAGGGTAAACGATATTTCCCAGTCATCTGCAGTTATGAGGCCAGTCAATTCCCTCTCCCAATATCTGGTGTATATAGGGGCTATAGACTCAGGATTTTGTGTAGCTTGTATAGCCTTGAAGCAATATGTGGAGGGCGAGCAGGTGAACTAACGAGCTGCTCAAATTCCGTCAAATTTCTGTGTAATAGGGATGGATCAGAAAAAGAAGCTACAAAAGACATTAACTGCCGGGATTGTGTTTTTTAATTCATCATGTGTGTATGAGTTGGCCAACTAAATAGCCCAATTCATTTGATACGGAATATACTTCATCAAAAAAAAAAACCTGTTGTTCAATTGTAAAACATAGGATTATTATTGTGCAGATAAAACATTTTTTCTCGTCGCAAAATGTATTATCTGCTGTGGTAAAACTGGTATACATTCCTATATATGCAGAAAAACAAGCATATATTGTATAACATAACTTGTAAGCTAATGTGAAAGGTTCAGGAGGTGCTGATTTTACAGAATGTAAAGGAAACATCACATATGTAGATATCTTATGTTATCAGGAAAGTGTAGGACAAAGAGTTTGCCAAAGGCAACTGGGAAAGCAGTAACATATAAACAATATCAAATGGCATTAGAACAGTGTTTAAAACATTAAGTATTTAGGAATAGTACAAAAAAAAATCTACATTTACATTACATTTGAATCATTAAACCATTTCATTATGCACATAATCCATTGGGAAATCATAATAAAGGAATATTTTAACAAAACCGCTCCTAAATCGAAATACCCTTTTCTTTGAAGATGAGTCAAAAATTGTTCACCTGTATCACAAAAGGATAGAGAATCTGGGTCATAAATATCTAGGTGTTTACACCATAGTCAAAGCTTAGAACTATCCCAAAGAGGAGCATAAAAGTTCAACTGCACAAAACTAGTTCTAATTAAAAACAATTCCAAGTTCTCAATTTGTTTGCCAGAAAAAAAATATTACCCCTGAGCACTGCGATAATATGTTTCTAATAATAGAAAGTAGACTGCTTCTGTGTAAAATCAAACCAAACTTTTTTATAAATGAATGTACCAACAATTCACATAATGAAACTAACATCAATTGCTATATAAAGAAAAGGTTGATGTTTAATTCTGAGTTTTTTATGAACAATTACTTTCAAGGAAGCATTTCTCAACTTACATGTCATTAAAGCATAACTTCAAAAGAGAACAGCACATTAACACCTTTGGGATGTCTACACTTCCATGCTGTCATATTGAGCACTTGGGAGACTCAAGTAAGATCATCTCTTTTCAGAGAATAGCTTAAAGCAGCATAGCCACAACCATTACTATGTTTATATTTCAAACCTGATGCCTCCTGGTATCTTTTTTTGTGGCTCCGCATTTTTCAACAACTAAAAGTTAATGGAAATTTAAAGAGCAAAAGAAAGAATGAGATGTATTTTTGTCTTTCATGACTGGTTAAAACCAGACCAATTTGGTTAAAAAGCAGCAGATTTAAAGTCACAATAGTGGTGGTGGCTTTGTAGGCCCTTGTAAGGCCAGAATTATGAGAGCTGCCAATGTTGACGTATTTAAAGGTACAGACTCAAGGGCCATAATTTCTTTGATATTTGGAATAAGCTTGAGGAAATTACAGTATAAAAATCTAAACTACTAACCTGCATGCTGGTTTCATATCAGTGACTCACTAAATAGTGAAGCCTGAATATGGATGACAGACCTAGATCTGATTCACACAGGTTTTTATTAGCTAGGAGGCTGTAAAGCCACCTAAACCACGTTTACCTGGCTTGGTATTTGTGCCAACCATGACACCCCACCCAAACACTATCAGGATGGAGAGTGGGAGAGTTTTCTAATGATGAATGAACCCAGAACCCCCAGGAACTTCTGGCTGTATATGCTCGATCTTCTTGATGGGAATGTAAAAGAGGCATTAGGGATCCAATAGATCCCTAAGGGCCTCTATAAAAGATCTTGTCACTTTGCTACACTCAGGGATCTTGTTAGTTCCCTTATGATAGCAATAAAGGTACCATATATACCAGATCTACTAAAGAAGTTCAGGCTTATCCTAAAGCAAAATGAATTATGAGCTTGCTTAGTAAATAGTTTTGCTGTTCTAATTTGGGTAGATTGAAAAATTGTCCTGAACATCATTGTTTTGGTTTGGTTTGGTACTTTGGACCAGAATAAACCTGTAGCACAAACTATTTTCAATTGGCTTGTTCAATGTATACAGCTTAGAATGCTGGTGGACTTACAGTATATAAATATATATATATATATATATATATATATATATATATATATATATAGTATATTTACATCCCATTGAATGGTGTTAGGGGTGGTACTTAGGAGGTCACCTCTGAGCCTACATTTCAGTTCTTGGGGTAAGGGGACAAGCGGGTCCACAACAAAGATAAATTTGTACTTTCGGAAAGTAAAGCTGTTAAAAGCATTGTCATGGGTAGATCTTTATTTTATCTGAGAGGTAAAATATACCTGCAAATATTACACTTACCTATTACTTAGCATGTGTGCACTTTATAAAAAATATTTATATGATACTATGTAATCTTTACATTTTTCAATAAATATTAAGCCAACATCAGGAAAAAAATTTGCATTATCCTATTCTGCAAGACACCAAGGGTTTAAAAGTTTTATCTACAACTAGAATTCACTTTGTAATGATTGGCATTTGACAATTCACACACGAATTTATATAAATAAATATAAATATCAGTCTGACATTGGCTCTTAAAATTAGAAAGTCCAATAATGTTACTTTGAAAGAAAAACACATAGAAAATGTCCTTCGTGTAACAAAAAGCACCTCCAAGGTTTAATAATTTTTAAAATATTGATGTGTTTTATGCTCTTACAAAACAGTTTTACAGTAGCAATTTACAGGGATATCATAAATAATACAACTTGCTTGGGGTTATTTTATATGAAAAATAACAAACTAGAGGCCATTATTTCCATAGGGCTCCCAGGCCTAAAGAGGCAGTTTATTTACTAGCAGAGAATGTTTACTTTGCAAACAGAAAGTTTAATTACCTTAATGAATATGATACAAAAGTTGAATTCACTTTCAATGCTTAATCGTGTAAAAGGGAAATTGAAAATAGGGTTTTTACTTTGTTGTGTACAGTTTTTTTTTCATCAACAAAAAATATTTTACCAACATACATATGTGCATTGCTAACATATACCTTTCATAAGGTCACCCCAAAGGAATACAACTCATCCTTTAGCTGGCATCCTTATAGTTAGGGATAATAGTTAACCTCCCTGGCCAGATGAATACTTAGTATTTTTAAATGTAAAAGCATACATTTAAAAATACTTAGTATTTTAAATTTCCTGCCTGGTCCTGCCTCCCAGCTGCACACACGCAAACAGCTCCCCGGCTGGCATCTGCTTCCCCTGGCCTCGCATCCTCAATGTTAACATGCTGGGGACGCAGATGCTGGCTAGGGAAGAAGATTCTGGGCATCACCGGAGGACGCTGCTGAAACATGGTTACCAGGTTCTCCCGAGCCACACTCCGGATTACTCCCAGGGAGGTTTAAGATGATCATTTGTGGAATTTAAAACACAGCTCCACACCTAATCTGAAGTCTCAACCAGAACTTGCTGTATGCAACATGTCTGTGATCATCACCCAAGCTATCAGTTTAGATTGGAAGCGACTCCATGGCATTTTTAACTTTCTTCAAGAGCTATATATAATTATTTTATTATTGCATTGTTACATCTCTCAGTTTTATATCAATAAATATCATACTCTTTAATTTTAAATGTTATCTCTCTTTGTACACTTTGATTTTAGCGCATCTATAGTTATTGATGAAGGGCTGAATTATTTCATTTTAAATAGCAAAGGATTATTTTCTAAAGGGGTAGAGAATATTCACTTTGCATAGTGGTTGTTCTATTAATTTAGTGAGTCAATGAAAGCTTTGTTCACTTCAACTACCCAATCATGCGCAAGTACAGCATATTATGTCATAAATATGATTTGTGACAGCTTATGTAAATATAATTACTCACTCTTGGCTGGCGAAACAAGTGGCTTTTAGGGTTAGAAAAAAACAATTTTCTGATATTGTGCATTTGGGAGTTGTGTCTGTTTGACTGTTGGGCTGTGTCTGCTTGACTGTCAGTTTTGTTTTAAATAGCTTTTTTTCCTTTTTTCCTTGCTGACATCTAAGGGGAAGTGGTCAAGCCTTAACAGGTGATTTAAGTTCCTGTCAGACTTACCTTGATCTTGCTCACTCTTGGCTGGTGAAACAAGTGGCTTTTTTAATCAAGTGGAGTTAGAAAAAAAAGTTTTCTGATATTGTGCATTTTGGAGTTGTGTCTGTTTGACTGTTCGGTTGTGTCTGCTTGACTGTCAGTTTTGTTTTAAATAGATTTTCTTTCCTTTTTTCCTTGCTGAAATCTAAGCGGGAGTGGTCAAGGCTTCACAGGTGAATCAGGATGAACATGTAGGGAGTTGAGTTACTGTATGTAGAGGGAGTGGTAGGGGCTCCCAGAAAAGGAAGACCAGCCCTGTGTTTGAGCACCCCAACATATTTGCAAAGGTATGTGAAGATGTGCAGGTGGCAGACCCAGTGGAGGCAACTATAGATGTTACTGCTACCCCTAATACAGTCGGGAGAGCAGCTCATCTAGTAGTGGTGGGGAGGGAAACGCAGGAAGGAAAAGACAATTGGTAGTCATTGGGGATTCTACAAAGCCGAACCAGATCCCTTCAGCCGAATGGTTTGCTCTCTCCCTGGTGCCAGGGTTCAACATGTGGTGGGCCGAGTGGACAAACTACTGGGAGGGGCTGGACAGGACCCAGCTGTCTTGGTCCATGTTGGAACCAATGACAAGATACGTGGAAGATGGAGGATCCTTATAAATCAGTTTACTAGTTCTTAGTTCCCAGTTTACTGGGAACAAAGAACTAGGTTTCAAATTAAAGGAAAGGACCCCCAAGGTTCTCTGGAATATTGCCTGTGCCATGTGCAACACAGGAAAGGCAGAGGGAGCTTAGGCAGCTAAACGTATGGCTTAAGTCCTGGTGTGGAAGGGAAGGGTGTGGGTTCATAGAACACTGAGCTGACATTTCATTTGGGTACAACCTGTATGCCAGAGATGGTTTGCACCTGAAAGGGGGTCTGCTGTGCTAGGGGAAAGATTTAGAAGAATAGTGGAGGGATAATTAAACTAGGACAGAGGGAGTGGGGCAGGTAAATATGTTGGCAGAAAGGTTAGTCAGGGGTCAGACACTAGTGGAGGGTGGATTGGGGATAGTTGGGGGGAGGGTTATGGATAAATGTGTTAGCACTGCAAGCCGTGCCGGTGCCGCTGCTCCCAATCGCAGGCACGGGCGCCGGGTCCTATCTCTCAGGTAACCCACTACCTATGTTCCATGTCAGTATTTCTTTCACGCTGGGACTTGCTCTGATGAGTGAGCTGGCGTGGGTGTGTCTCTGAGGTAACACACACACGCCCTCTGTTTCCTACAGCCTATGGCTCATGTCCTGCAGGTATTTAAAGGCACCTCCTATTACAGGAAGTTGCCTGAGCAATCTCTGGCTTACCTGCGTTACTCTCACTGCTAAGGTGTGTTGTTTGTTTGCTCTGCGGTGTACCGAACCTTGCCTTCGTTTATTGGACTCTGCCTGTTTGCTGCCTGACCCTGACCTTGCAATTCGTTTCTGGACTTTGCCTGTTTGCTGCCTGTCCCTGACCTTGGAATACATTCTTGGACTTTGCCTGTTACCGCCTGGTCCTGACTCCTGTGGTCAGCTGCCACTGGCCTGGGGATTGCTCTGGAGTGGCACCTGGCAGCTACCCCGCAGCCCAAACCTATCCTCACCCTCAGAGGCTCTAGTGAAGACCTGGTAGCTGCTTAGTCACGCCCCTCTGGAGTGTACCCGGTCAGTGGCACAGTGGGTCCACACCCGCTTGCATAACAAAATGTAAGGAGCTTCCCATGTTACATACAAACATTGAATTGTGCAGTACTAGTTGTACTGAAAAACAAAAGGATTTAGCAAACAATGATGGTAAAAGCAGTAATGGTTTAAAGAGTCTGTTCACCAATGCTGGAAGTCTAGCAAACAAAATAGGGGAGTTGGAAGCCGTAATGAGTGAAGAGCATTATGACTTAGTTGGTATTGCTGAATCCAGGCTTTGTTCTTCGCATGACTGGGCTGTCAATATTCCTGGTTATACTCTCTTTTGTAAAGACAGCCAAACAAAAGGGTGGTGGTGTCTGTCTGTATGTGAAAAGTGATCTAAAAGTGAACGGGAAAGAAGAAATTGCAGATGGAACAAGCGATGAGGTTGAGGCATTATGGGTGGAGTTGAATATGAGGTTGAATAACACACAATTATTGACTATAAGCCCCTTAGTGCTAACGAAGAAATAGAAAATTAACTACTAGCACAGATAGAAAAAGCAGCAAAAAGTGGAAGTGTTTTAATTGTGGGAGATTTCAACTACCTTGACATTGACTGGAGTAATGGCACTACAGGAACAGCAAAAGATAAATTTATGGTGCAGTTTATAGAAGCCCCAACTAGAAATGATACTCTGCTGAACCTAGTTCTTTCTAGCAATGCAGAGCCTTTAACAAATATGCATTTAAAACAGAATCTGAGTAGCAGTGACCATAATATGATTTTATTTAATGTAAACTGTAAACAGGAAGCAATAACAGTAAAGATAAAAACATTTAATTTTAAAAGTGCAAATTTTCCATTTTTAAGGGAGGTTCTCTTTGACTTGGACTGAAAAGAACACTGAAATGGAAATGTTTCAAGTCTGTTCTACAAAAGCACACGGAAAATATATTCCAATGGGTAGTAAGTTTAAAAGGGTAAAATTAAAACCTATGTGGCTCACAGCTGATGTTAAAAAAGCCATAAGTAACAAGAAAAGGGCATTCCAAAAATATAAAAATGAAGGATCACCTTCATTGTTTGAAAACTATAAAGAATATACCAAAAGATGTAAAAAGGAGATAAAATGTGCAAAACTTCAAAATGAAAGACAGATTGCAAAGGAAAGAAAGGCAAATCCTCCAATTTTTTTTTAAATATAATAATAGCAAAAATATCAGTTCTGAGCATGTAGGCCCCTTAAAGGATGTCGCTGGGTTAGTAACTGGGGATAAAGAAAAGGCAGACTTACGAAACACTTTTTATTTTAGCTCTGTGTACACAAAGGAAAATGGCAGAGTTCAAGTCCAAATTCATAATAGCAATGTCACTGCCTTAAATGAGTCACAATGGCTCAGCATTGATATGATTGAGAATCAGCTTGGAAAAATTAAGGCTGACAAAGCACCAGGACCCGATGGATTACATCCACGTGTCCTCAAAGAGATGAGTGGGGTATTTTAAAGCTATTATTTCTCATTTTTAGAGACTCTTTAGTCACTGGCAAGGTACCGATGTATTGGCGTAAGGCCAATGTGGTTCCTATCTTCAAAAAAGGAACAAAGCCATTACCAGTTAACTACAGACTGTTTAGTTTAACGTCCATAGTTGGAAAGGTCCAAGAGCGTTTGATAACCACACAGAGGTTTCTGCTAGAAAATAATATTATAAGTGATATTCAGCTTGGCTTCAAGAAAGACCGAACTTGTCAAACAAATTTACTATCTTTTTATGAGGGAGTAGGTAAACAGGTAGACAGTGGAATAGTAGTTGATATAGTATACTAGGACTTTGCTAAAGCATTTGACACTGTACCCCACAGATGGTTAATATGCAAATCAGGGTCAATAGGTTTAGAAAAGTCAATCTGTTAATGGATAGAGAACTGGCTTAAAGATTGCATCCAGAGTAGTAATTAATGATTCATACTCTGAATGGTCTAAGGTTATTGGTGTTGTACCCCAGGGTTCAGTGTTGGGACCTTTACTGTTTAACATCATTATAAATGACATAGAGTTTGGGATTAAAGGTACTATTTCTGTGTTTGCAGATGACACCAAATTATGTAATGGATTAACTTCATACAGGATGTCTATAATCTACAAGCAGACCTGGATGTTCTGTTTGATTGGGAAGCCAAGTGGCAAATGGCATTTAATATAGATAAATGTTAAATTATGCACTTGGGGGTTAACAACATGCATGCTTCATACTGTCTAGGGGGAATACATTTGGGGGAGTCAGAAATGGAAAAGAATCTGGGGGTTCTGGTAGATCATAGACTTAATAACAAAGAACATGAGGGCACTCTTTGCGTCTGGAGGAAAAAAAGTTTAAGCTCCGGATAAGGAAGGGATTCTTTAAAGTCAATAAAAATGTGGAATCGTATCCGTCAGGAAGTAGTTTCAGCAAACTACTATAGATTGCTTTAAGAAAAAGCTGGATGTTTTTCTAGAAGCACAGAATATAAACAGGTTTTACGGCTTTAAAGTAAAAATAACGTTTACTTAATATTTCCCCTGTTGAAGCAAATTGTACCAGGGTTTTTTTATGCCTTCCTCTGGACCAACTATGTCTTCTAGGGTTTTATATCTAGGATTTGTTTATTTTCCTAGTGGTTGAACGTGATGTCATTTTTCAACCTACCCTACTATGTAACTATGAATCTTTGGTATCACATGTGGGCATTACGAAGGGTAGTTTGCTTGGGACAGTGTTCTGTGATGTCTTAAAGAAACTATGTACAGCGCATTGCCAAGCTATGTCACCAGACATTATCATCCTGTATTGCACATAATTGCATTTGATGCACATGTGTATTTGATGGGTTTCAGACTGCAATCAAAACATGTTTTCTGTGAGGACCGTTAGAAATATTATGTTCGCTCTGCCTCCAATGAAGAATGGTCATGTATTGTCCAAATGACATATGTTGTAAAAATATTTATATGAGTACATAGACTGCCTTGGTGAGACAGGTATGCTATAAATACAGAAATGCATGTTGATGTTTCTTTCTATCTATCCAGAGTTTGGTTTTAAGATACAACTAAAGGTTCTTGTCTAAACAAGTACCAAAGCTGATTATTATGTGATCCACAGGCCTCCTAAACAAAAAAACATCCTTTATATTGCTGACTCAGCCTGATGTTCCTTCCTTTGTGTCCTACATGCTTCTCCTCCCAGATACTGAAGTTTACAGTGGAAGAGTTCAGAAACAGACACGATTCCGTGGGCAGAAAGAGGGGTAGCCAAGTTCTGAATGACAAGCTTCAGGTTTGTAAATCAGCAGTGACAATTTTAATAACTTCAGTCCATGCAACATTTTTTTCAGCCCACTGTAGTGTAAATAGGCATAGTCTATGGGCTCAACATACCTAAAATACTATTTAGTAAATATGCATTTTAAATTCCATTTATTTTAAATCAATGCCTCATGATATTGTAATGTTTTACTTAAATATACACTATTTTAGTTTTTTTTATAGTATAATGTCGGTCTTTATTAACTCCCAAAAAATTGGATCGTCAGAATTTCCTGTACATTATTGTTCTTAGATTTGTTCCAGATTACAAACCATATTTGACCTAGGGTCGTGAAGGAGTATGGCCTTAATTGATATACCTTAAGAATGTTTATTCTAGGTATCAAACATAGTAAGCTCCAGGGCATCTTCCGCACATCCAGTCCTCTAAAAAGAATGGGGGTGGTCTGTAGAGAGGGAGCTTTTGGTGGAATGTAGACTTTAGTAAATGGTCCACCAGATACTGACCCAGGAGAATGAGTAAAAAGGTACATTAGTACCCTTAGCCACCAACCCCCCCACAAAAAAAAATACAATACACGCACGCACAGGCACACACACACACACACACATGTCCTTACCAATTTTAAAAATAAACTTTACTTATGTCCCCATGTAAGCCTTTACAATCATATGTGTGAATTGTGCACCCAATTTTTCCTGTATTTGCTGGCTACCCAAACTTTATGCCACACATGTCCTTACCAATTTTAAAAATAAACTTTACTAATGTCCCCATGTAAGCCCTTACAATCATATGTGTGAATTGTGCACCCAATTTTTCCTGTATTTGCCGGCTACCAAAACTTTATGCCTGGAAAATTGTTTAATTAAAATAATAGGGAAACCACTTTTCTGTTTAAATTTAAAAAAAAGGAGCTATTTCTTAAAAATGAAGAAAAAAAAAAATATTGTTCCTTAATATTTTAAATAAACCCTTATACAGCCATGATGCCTACAGGACCAGATAAAGTGGAGGCAGCCAGCTTTTACCTACATGTTCACATGTTCTTCATATCAAATCCTTTAAAAATGAGGTAGTGATTTTTGGGGAGGGTTTTCTATGGTAAAATTTGGATTTCTGCTCTGTTAAGGGGAGAGCAGATACCTGTCCTTCTACTAAGGGAAATTGGTACAAAGGCACAATACCAAAAAAAGTTAAATGTAAAAAAAGTACACTTATACAGTGACAAAGGTCATTAAATGAAATTATAATATTGAAAAGACACCTCATGACTTTTACAGCAAACCACATCAATAAAATAATCTAGAACACTGTTTTCCAAACTTTTTAACATAGGGGGCACCTTAAAATAATTTTTAGGTTTTCAAGTAACCACTGCTATAATTTCTATATCCACAGTTTACAGTATATTAGTGTGGTGGTCAGTGGGAAGAATGCTTCTTAAATGGCTGACCATTGGGAAGAATGTTACCCTTACAGATAGCCACAATTTTCATTGCTGTCAGTTAAACTGACTTGTGAGACACAAATTGCTCATTGCTCAAGGAACCCATAGCAACCTCCAGAGGAACCTCACACACCGTGGTTGAGAAACAGTACACTAGAGGCATAATCTATTGTCAATTAAGATGAATAACAACTTAACAACATTTACCCATCGCAGACCCATCATTAAATGAATTTGATGCATTCTTGAGGAATTAACCACATGGCAAAACTGTAAGGTATTTTTCACAGAATTTCCAAGGACTTTTCTCTGGGAATCAGCTCTGTGGAAATGTAACATTCATCCCCATATAAAAAGGATAAATCAGTTTAGGGACCGATATACAAAGTTACTGGAATACATTTTCAATTCTAGCCAAAGCCAGTCCATGAACAACATCAGTTGTACATGTGAGATTCTCGTTCAAGATGAGTCTGACATCCTGAATCATCTGACGTGTGTACATAGCCTAGGGCATTTAGGCCATGCTAAATGCATGAAAAAGATATAGTCACTGACAGACATTTCTGTTTACTTAGACTTCATAAAAAAGTTTGAAACATTTATACCATGTGTTTCTTTGAATCATCTAAATATTATTTAGGGCTTTGTAGCACACTAATGTGTGGATTTTATTACTTTATTTCTAGCCTTGTTTTAAATGCACGTTTCTTCTAAGTGGCAATTCTTTTTAGATTTCCCAGTGGCAAATTACTAATTTGTTTTTCAAAATTTCAACCTGGACTGGGACTTTTAATGAACTCCCTGTATAATATATGTTTATCTCAATTTGTGTTTGGTATAAAAGTGTCACTCAGGGACACAGTAAGCAGGAGCTAATAACCCTAAAAACCTTGGTGTAAATTTTCCTCTGACCGAAAGATTTTTTGAGCTTAAGGTTATTTTTTTTCCTCTGAAAGGGCTTCTTAAACCACTTTCAAAACATTAGAGCACTTACTATTCCATAGCAGGGAAAATAACTACTTTTTGATAGATGTAATAAGGTAAAAAATGAACCCAAAATCTGAGCATGCTAATAAACGTGCATATGGGCTGTTAGCAGAAGACAAAGGAGATATATGCAGAAAGTTTGTCATCAAAAATACAAACAAGCATTTAAAAAGTGAAATGTACCAGCTCACTTCATAGATAGATATATCTACAACAGACCTTTTTCAATGAAACACTATGGGGTCAATTTTTTAAAGCTGAGTCTGACATTTAGCAAAAATTTTCTGGTGGAGAATCCTCCAGGTCGTTGGGTTTTCAATGGTAGTAATTGATTCTCAACCTTAGAATGTGTGCTGAAAGTTAAATGTGCTATTTTATAAATAGCCCCCTATATTTTCTTGTTGACATATTTATGTAAGATAAAAATGACCTACTTTTTTTCTGAGGTGGGGGTTTAAAACACTTCTAGCTGCTCCTGCACATTCACATCCGCATGTCTTGGGCATGCTCAGGAGCTTTTTCTTCAATGAGGGAAAAAATGCCAATCTTCTCCATGCACAGATTAGTATGAGATTAGAACTTTTTCCCAATTTACAGCAGGCTACAACACCTGATCTCGCACCTTCGAAGAAAGGAAAGAAGATGACGGCACCTGGTGAGTTTTTTTTTTTAATAGTTTAGTTCTTTATTTAACTAATTCAGCTTTCACATGTGTATACTCTTAATGAACCAATAATTGCATTCTTGCTATGGGCATGCCTATTTAGCAATAATGTTGTTATTACCCTATATATTTTTAAACTTTATAGTTGAACTAAATCCTCATATCCTTTACATGTGAGGATAGTGAAATGATAAGCTCTGTTTAAATCTGTAGTCAGTCAGCTATGGCACTAGCCATTTGAGGGCACAATGGCACTGTCACACTTAGCCTCTTCCTCAAAAGGGCAGGCGCGGGGGCATGGCTAAACGCGCAAGCAGGATGGCAGCTTAACCGAGCAGCTCTGACTCTACAGGTGAGGGAATCAGCTTAAAAGCAGGCTACAGCGCGCAAGATGGGGAAAAACCAGCGGGGAACACCTGCGGCAAAGCACAGGCCGCAAGCAGGGTTGCAATCCCGGGACTTACCTGAATTTTTTAAGCCCCAAAAACCGGAAGAGAAGCAGAGGGCAGATTCCAAGATTGCACAGAATGTCACAGGAGAATGAGTCCAGCAGAGATTCTTTCGCGGCCCCAGCGGCTTTAGCAAAGGAGGAGGGAGAAACACAGAGGCCAGTGCTGCTGGCAGATTTATCCAGCATGACTGCTGACATCAAGGCCACTAGCCCCACTGCCATTGCTGAACTTCAAGGTAACTCTACAACTCTTACTTCTAAGTTAGAAGAGGTGGCTAAAGTAGGGAAATCTCATGGGGTGGCGATTGCTAGAATTGAGCAGACAGTTTCCTCACACCGGGACCATTTGATTACAATGAATAGGCAGATTGAAGAGCTTGATAATCAGAGCAGAAGACATAATATAAGAATTTAAGGTCTGGCTGAATCGGTTTTCCCTGACCAGTTACATGAGGCGGTGAGGTGAGCACCTTATTTAAGGAGCTGCTTACCAGGTCTGCTGACATGGTGATTGATAATAATAAAGTACACAGGGCTCCCAGACTCCTAGGCCTAGACCACCAGCCCCCCAGAGGTGTGATCTGTGGATTACAATGTCTTAGTCTGAAAGAGGAAAACATGGCTGCTGCCAGGCAGAATGACTCTTTTATGTTTCAGGAGCATGTGGTGTCTTTACACCAGGATCTATCACCTATTACCTTGAAAAATCGCAGGGACTTAAAACCCATTTTACAAGTGCTTTGTCAGAAGAAAATAGCCTATAGATGGCGCTTCCTATTTACCCTTCAGGCTATATCCAATGGGAAAGTAGCGTCAGACAGCCACTGAACCGGCCCGGCTGTGCAAATTTAGCTATGATGTAATAGCCGTGCCTGTATTGTTCGCTGTTTTTTTGAGCTGCAAGTTACTCAGGGGACCGGTTTCTACTTAATGTTCTTAATACTGCTTTATTCTTTTGATCAAAGCTTAAAATTGGCCTATGTATGGTTATATTCATAGAATGCTTGCCTAAAGGTGTTAACTGCCGTATTTACTACCCTGCCAAGTGGAGTTGAGAATGTTGAGATTGCCTATACCAACGTTCTACTGTTTATTAACTTTTTATTTTCGGTTTGCTGCTAGACAGATCAGCCATAATTTGGCCAATTTCTGGCTGTCCCTCAACCCTGGTGGTGCCTATATTACAGATATAGCACACCAAACTCATAGAGACCCGTGACACGTTGTAGTGTCAGGGCCTTGTGTGTAAAATCCTTTACATTTCCACTTTTTTCTCCTCACCCCGTTGGGGCTGTTTATTATATACCATTTAGAGGTGGTGGCCCCACTTGAGGTAACCATGATGCATAGATTTTTTTAGTAATCATAATGTACATGCTCAACTGCTTTTGTCCCAAAATGTTAAAGGTCTTAATGTCCCTGAAAAGAGGACCATGTTATTGAGAAAATTTAAGAAAGCTGGTGCTTGGATTGCTTTCCTACAGGAAACGCACTTTAAAAAAGAGAAAACACCAAAAGTAACTAATTCCTTTTTTACTCAGGCATTCCACGTCACAGATTCATTATCCAAAACAAAAGGAGTGTCAATTCTGCTGAGTAAGCAATCGGGTTTCTGTGTTACTGACACCCAGATTGATCTTGAGGGTAGATACATTTTTCTTTTGGGCTCTATTGATGTCTTCTACATTTACATAACGTGTCCTTGAAAAAATACAAAAAGTCTTTGACATTCCACTTTATCATTGTAGCACACAGTGTTATTCCTCTGTTTTGGAACTCCCGAGAGACACCTACGGTTTCAACTCTGGTTGAGCAAAGTGAACTCTGTCTATTTGATGGAGGAGGCAAAGGCCATTAGCCTGGATAATATTGACAAGTTTTCTGTGACATGGGATGCATGGATCATTTTTAAATGTACAACCGTGTATCAAACTCTTTTTCCAAAGTGACCACCTAGCCCATTTTTTTTCTTTTTCTAGGAGTAGAGGAGAGAAATCAGTATATAAGGCACATGTCTTAAATGTTGGATATATTTTATTATGATAAATGTTTTTCTGCCTTTTTTGTCTGGCACTGTTTTTACAAGTGCCTTACCTTGCTGCTCACAAGGAAAGTGTTGACTGATGCCTTTTTGGAAGATTACGCTGTGGTAATGTACTATTGATAAGTGATTTTGTTTATTTTGCTGCTACAAGATGTATACTGTTTTAAATTATTGTTATTTCTGTTTTTTGCAAATAAAGTTGAAGTGTGAAAAAAAGGGCAGGCACCTCTCTCCTGTGCATATGCACAGTTCTGGCCTGCTTTATCAGATTTAATCAGTATCACCCCCTCCCAGCAGTCCAATCAAGAAATATTCTCTTAATCACCCTTGGCTATTTAGCTAGCTACAGTACTCTGCGTTCGTGCTATGTATATCCACCAGTGCTAAGCCCCCTAGATCTGCTGAGCATTTCCTTTATACCTGGTAATTAATTCAGTGCTTCCCCTGTCAAGCTCCTATGTTAACTCCTTATTGCCCAGTCTGGTGTTTCCTTGCCTGTTCCTTGGTGCTGTTCCATTGATGATGTGCGGTGATCCCCATGTCACCTGTGCTTTCTGTGTCTCCTGTGGCCCTCGTGTCACCGGTCTCTATTTCCTAGATCTCCCGTTCTTGACCCCAGGTTTGCTGGATCACCCAGGTCCACGGATGAAAGTGTATCTTCTCCAGCCCTAGAGAGCTTTAATATATTAGGCCACAAGAGGAAATTTAGGTTTTTTAAAACCAAAGCCAATTTTAGGAGTCTAAAATAATATGGGGCCAGCCTGATTCCATTACAAGATACTGTATATATACCTCTAATTGTGTGTGGCCATCTGTGTGGCAGCTAAAGCTTAACCAAAAGTGGGGCAAAATATGTAGCTTTGTACTAATGGAACCATCAACAACTTCTTCCTGCTTCAAAATTGATAATTGATATATATATATATATATATATATATATATATATATATATATATATATATACTGTATAAATGAGTGGGAAATAAAAAAAATGGCTGCAGCCTGTTGTATTTTTTCAATGGGAATATTGATTCAGGAACAAACAGAATTTAACTGAATGTTAGCAATAGTTTGGTATAGACTGTGGCTTCAATATACCTGACAAAAAACTTAAATACAAGCTGGAACTGGCTAAGTGACAGTGACTGGTATGTGAAGGGTTATCTGTATGCTATATGTGACTCTCTAGCTCCCACAAGCCATATTTAAAGCAATGAAAATGTTAGTACTGTAATCCCATCACTACTGTGACTTTTCTATCTTTTTTAAACCTGGAAACAGAAGATGAAAATAAATTGTTTTAATGTGTGATTGTGTGATTTGTATAACAGTGTAGGTTCAGGGAGGAGTAGTTTATTAGTAAGTAGTTATTATGTTGCAAACACCCTTTTATACTATGTAAAAATTCAGTTTTTAAACCATTTTTGACCATTACTTTACTACAGGTAGTCCCCGTGTTACATACGAAGATAGGCACAGTAGGTTTGTTCTTAATTTGAATTTGTATGAATGTCAGAACAGGTACAATATTTTAATAAATGCAATTAGGACAGATGTTTGTCTCAACATATTATTAGGCAATGTGGTGTCAGTTGCTCTATAAAATCCTCACTGTGAGTTAATCACAAACAAAGCAAAAAAAAAAAATCTTTGTGGAGCCTAGACATTCATTGACTTCTGGAGAAAGCTGTGATTCGATATGTAAAAAGAAACAAATGCAGACTTTGTCTTGTTCTTTTAAGAGTTACAAGAGGCTCATCCCCCTAAGATCACCCACAACCTCAGCTGTGTTTAGCAAAAGATTTTTCTGCAAGTCATGCAAACCGGTCCCACCCCCCACCCTTCAAGCCTCCGTTCTGCACACAGCGAGCAGGGAAGCCCCGTTCGTATCTAGGAGGCGTCCGTATGTCAGATTTTGTTAACTCAGGGAGTACCTGTACAGGTAACATCCCTGAACAAATAATAGAATAGAATAATAGAAATACTCCACAAAAGAGTATTTACCTTAAGAAAGCTAAGAATATAAGCATTTATTTGACAAAGTTTAGAAAGACATGACCCGTATTTATCCTAAAACCTTGAAATCAAACATTGATTTAGGAAATTTATTCTGCTTTTCCCTAATCATCAGCTTGTATTTTACATGGTCAATGACAGAACCGTTCAGCCAATCTTGCCACCAGACGATAACAGTAATTAGAGTAGTCAGACTTCTACTTCTTTGAGGCTTTTACCCAAAGCTATAAATAACAAGTTATTTTACTTTAAGCAGATCTATGCTTTCCAGCATTTCCACAGGTCCCATGGTTCATCTTTTTCCTCTTCTAACATTTTTGTTTGGCATAGATGAATAATATCAACGCTGAAGTCAGGAAATTTACTCATGTCAAGCATGCTTTTAATGAAATATATCCTCTAAATTTCATTCACTGTAATATGTTTCTGTCCCAGTGCAAGGAATTGCAGACACATTGAAAACAAAGAGATAAAAATCCAATTAATCTTGAAAGACACCTTTATCGGGTTAGCTTTGGTGCTCTGATTAAATTTTTACACTTATTGAATGTACTTTCTTGCAAGGCAACCACTACTAACCTTTAGGTCCCATGCAGTAAGAAATACGGAATTATTTGCTACTTAAATAGAATTCTAATGTATAACTATTTGTAAACATTAGAATATTTAATTTGTAAAGCTCCTACTACTGCCCTCCACATTTTAAATATAACACTGGGGAACAATTTTGAACAAATTTTTTGTTGACTTTTTTAAGTTTATTTACACTAAATGACTTTTTAAGCTTATTTACACTAAAATAGGTATGCTGATTCTGAAAGTGCAATAAGTTTTCTTCTATCACCTCAGGTTTTTTCTCTACCACCTATATTATTGCGATTGCTGTAGCGTGGATTAGTATAAGCTATTTATTTACACGCAAGACAGGTTGTGCGCTGCTCTACGTAATGAATAGGAATGAGCGAGCAAGTTTTTAAAACTTGATCTCGCGGCAAATTCGGAATAACTGGTGTAAATTTGCCGATCGAACTCAAATTTAAAAAAAAAAAAAAGATTGCGGACTGTGCTGATCAAAAAATGCATTTATTGATCAGCTCAGTGTGCGATCCCAGGCACTAGAGGTTAAATGAGGACAAGTGTCCCCATTCTAAACATCTAGTGCTCTCTGATTGGCTGAGGAAAGCTTTCCTCAGCCAATCAGGGAGCACTAGGGGTGCCGGGGATCTTCTCAATGAATGCAGCCACAGCTGAATTCATTGAGAACACTGTGCCATCCCCCGGGCACTAGAGGGTTATTAACCTCTAGTGCCGGGGAACTTCTCAATGAATGCATCCGTAGTTATTATTTCATTATTTTTTCATTATATGTAAAATTTGTATATTTTTTGACAAAAATGGAGGGTACCCTGTATCGTAAAAAGTGGATGTGATAGCAAAAAAATTGTGTCTCAACAAACTTAACAAAAAATGTGTTCCCCAGTCTAATGTAATACTGTGAGACTTATGTGATACAAAGGATCCTACACAATGGGTCCGATTTAAAGCTCTCCAAGGCTGGAGAGGATACACTTTCATCAGTGAACCTGGGTGATCCAGCTAACTCGGAATGGATCTGGTCCCAGGATTGAAAACATTTGCTGACAATTAGCAAATGACGTTTAAGAAATCCATTCCAGGTTTGCTAGATCACCTGACTTTGGGAAATTTAATAAATCAGGCCCAATGTGTCACTGATTCACTGTTCTCTAGTCTTCGTGTTTTCCTTTCTGAAGTTGGACTTCTACACCATTACCTTAAAAAAACAGTTACCTCAAAAGTGAGTATAAGTGTTTTCATATTTTCTAATCAAAACAAATGTAACCAGCTGGTATTTCAATCATTTATAGAAATGTATTGAATGATATTTTTTTTTGTTACATCCCATTACATTTTAACCTTCACTTAAGACTGTTCAATAGATCAAGTTCCCTTCGATCAAGTATTAGTGCACTGAAAAATATTGATCTTTGTTCAGTTAAAATCTACATCATTTAATATTTTAGCAGGCAATTAAATCTGATTAGCTGTTATGAGTTACTGCACATTATTGTATTTCTTAATCCTTTTATAAATAAATCCACGGTTGTTCACAATATTGTCCTGAAAGGCCTTGTAACATAGTCCTTCACACAGGCAATGCATGGATACCAATCCAGAGAATATATTTTTATTCATATTTTCTAAGAGCTCCAAATATAAAACCCAGTTTACAGCATCCTCAGTGTATAAACAAACTACTTCTGGATACTCAATTGATACCTATTTTTTATGATTTGTATGATTAATATGTTTCACAAACTATTACATAACTGTAAAAACACATTACAAAGAAAAGTGTTGAAGTTAATTTCAGAGCTAGAAAAAAAAAAGAAAACAATTGGCATACTGAGCTGCAACTGTGCAATTATAGAGTTTTCATCTCTCTATGGCACTCTGATAAATTCATGACAGTTTTATTTCTGAGCTGAAAAACAGGGACTGAATGATCCAACAACCCACACACACAAAACCAGTTAATATAACAGCAATCAAATGCTGCATTATTTTTCTCCTTGGCAGGTCTATTGATTGCATCATCAGAGATGTCTTAAAGGTGCAACATTAATTAGCATTGTGCAGTTTTTTCCATAGCAGCAGGTATTGTATCAGGCAAGCATCATCATGTAGAACATTCACAGCAGCACAGAAAGGCGCATGGCAAAAAAAAAAAAATACTTTTTGGAATAGTTTTCAATGTATTGGCATACAATCCTTGACAACCAAATTCTACATCTGAATACTAAGGCTGTTCTGTATACAAAAAATAAAAAAATGTTTTACATAGATTTAAAAAATGCTTTAATAAATTGTTGTACTTTTATGGTTTTGTATAGAGTTAACCACTTCGAATTGGTGCAATGTTTTCTTACAATAGAATTATTTTTACATTTCATCACAAGGCAAATCAAAAGTATGCATGTATGTTCAGGTCCTGGCTTTGAAGCTTACTAATTCACAAACCAAATATCTAAGTAATTTATATTATCATAAACTAACTTTCATTGAACTCCTAGACAATTTAATAGACTGTAGTGGACTTTTATGAGAATCTTAGAACCTTGTACTTACTCAGAAAAAAGTAGCACATTTCCTATGAGGAAGTACATTTCCACACTATAAAGGATACGTGTGAAAAAAAAAAAGGCTGAAATTCTGGTGAAAAATGTCCAAATAAATCCACACCTATGTAGTTGCCCCTCTGATTGTCAGTACACATCATAATACGCACATAATGAGTGTCGCATTGTAATGTATGCATTAATCATGATGACCTAAGGGCTGGCGATCTTAATTTGTCCTATTCCCAATGTTAAATGACAATGGCTTCTAGTCTGTAGCTACAAACAAAATTTATCTGTGCCTTGTCTCATATTCCTCCCATTAATTTCTGGTGCTTTTCGCTATTTAAGTCTTGCTAGTTTGCTTACTAAGGTCTTGGCTGTTATGTTCCTGTGGTCCTGGTAACTGTTTCAGCAAATAGTGCATTTTGCTTAACCCTAATACCCAGGGCTGGGTTTGTACTTTTTGCTCCCCTAGGACAGCCAGTAACAGAGTTTGACACTGACACACAAAACACACCATGGAAGCTGTTCCATATGAACAAATAAGATAGAAGGGAGGAGAGAGAGATGGGGGAAGGGAGGGAGAATAGAGAGTGACAGGGAGAGAAGGGAGATAAAGGCTGGATAGAGAAGGAAGGAAGAAGAAGAGAAAGAGATAAATGAGAGTGAGAGAAAATAAATAAAATCACTATGACAATAGGCATCTAGGTTCCTATACACTCTTGTGTAAAATCTTCAAACAAATTAGAATACAGCACAGAAAGTTGGGCTCTCAGTATCTCTCCATCTCAGCTTTGTTCATTACCAAAGCACAGACTCAGTTCTTAGCGGTATTACTATAGTAGGCCCCTCTAGCAATGTTGGCAGTGCTTCAATAGTTCCTTCTTAGACTATTCATTGTGTTTTCTTTTTTAGCAAATAACTCACAGACATTTTTAAGGGATTGGGGTCAAACTTGCTTAATAGGAATAGAAATCTCTAAAATCCCCAGAGAAAGTACATTTTTCATTGACACATGGAGAAAACATTTATTCACTGGAGCTCAGAAAATGGTCAGTACAAACACAAGAAAATCGAATTGTGTGAAGAATACTCATTGGTGTGGATTTAACAAAGCAAAATGAAATAGTCTCCAAAGTACAATTTTTATCTAAACCCATAATATGCATTTCTAAAATTGTTTGAGTGTAGATGTGGTAATGTCACTACCTATTTGGAATAATGACATCAAACCAAATGCCTCTGAACAATTCTGCCATGTCTTTTGGCTGAGTAATATAAAAAAGAGACATTAGAATGTTGCGGATGTCAAATCTTTATATATATTGGGTATTGTTGCACTTAACGTGTTCTTTGCTTCTCACCTTCCTTTTCATAAAATGCAAACAGTTGAATAATCATGCAAAACACATTTGGAAAATGGCTTATCATCATCTTTTTGTACAAATTTTTCATCATGGTTTTCCTACTAGGACAGTATAACCTGCATTGTCATGCATTGTTACAGTTTTAAGTTTGACAGTGCATACACTCCAATAGGATGCAAATACTTTAATGAGAATATATTTGCTCTCCAAGCCCTCCAAGACCAGTTCACTTGGAAATAAGATCTATATTTGCCTGGCAGGGAGAATAAAGGGATCTGCTCACCAAATTACTGGCAAAAAAGATTTTCAGTTGTTAACTCATCTACCAAAGGTTATTTAAGAAATTGGATTACTGACAATATTCTATCAGGTAAGTCTTTTTCTTAACCGCACAATGTTGCTGCAGTATAAATTTCCATCTATGCAAGAAATATTTATATGGTTTTTTAAGTTGTTTTAGCTAAAGATACAGTTTGTCCAGACAAACGTTTAGGAAAATTCCAAAAAAGGTCAGAGCCTGTGATAGAAGAGTGAGCGGGTTGTGTCCAGAGACAGCTCTGGCCAGTGCGCGCCCCCAAGCGGGGTCCTTCTGGCACCAGCCAGAGCCGCCGCCCAACTGTCTCTGCTCAAGGGATATTGGGGTATATTGGGATGCTGTTGACTAGGCTGTACCAATGACAGAAATCCTAATTTTCAAGACTTGGGGTGTCAGAGCCACACCACCCCAGTCAGGACCTGAGTGAGAGGAAAATCTTGTCAAATACAGCTACTTGATGTGGAAAATTAGACCCAGAGAGATCATGGGGATTCTGGGAAAATAGGAGAATCCTATAGCCCTCCTGACATTATACTCATTTTATATTTAGGAACCTTCAACCCTGTTACCTTCCCTCCCAACTTTACATAATTCACAATAAACTAGATGGAGCTGTGTTGTTTGTATCCCACCAAATAGAGAACCCAAAGAATTTCAGACACTTCCACAGGCGTAAATTTTGACCCTTAAAGTTGTAATTCAGTCAAAAAAAGGAAAAAAAAATCACAAACAAAGACCATACCCACTTCCCTCCTTGGAACAGATTACATACAGCTTTAATCCTAATCATCTGCCTTTCCACATTAACACTAAATTGTGTTCTATTTTATCTGATTTCATAGTACCGGAAAATACTAGATTATCATTTTTTAATACATATCTGTATGTAAAAATTGCTTTTTTATTCTTAAAGAGACACATTGGTGAAATGGTTAGCTTTTTAACATGCAAGATAAAGATACAGACTGTAGATTAAAAGAAACATATGGTTATTGTGAGGACAATATATATATATAATATGAAGAATTATGATTCTGCAAAATATTATATTGTGGATACATTCAGAATATAGTTAAAAAGGTTTCTTTCATAAATCTTCTATGAAACAAAGTATTATTTTTCTAGACAGGGAGAAAAAAATGTATCAGTTCTATACATAACAGAAGAATGATGATCTGACAATGTATTGAATAGTAATGGTTGTACCTATGTAGTCACATAGATTAGGGGTCTCTATGAAAGTGTACCATAGCAATTAAACACTAATGTGGAGACATTGTTCAATAGTCAATAGTAGCACAACTATCCAGAGCTAAATGAAGGTTATTTAGCTGACCAATGCTTTGAGAGCAATTTAAGCTTTTGTATGATGAGTGATTTCTGCATCAAAGTTTTTCCTTTTGTCTACATAAAAATCTGAAGCTTTTGATGATAATTTTCTGTGCTCTGCCCTTTCCGCGTTAGGATCAAAAGCTGGAAAAAAATATTTCAGAAGCTGCATGAGGTCAGTCATAGGATAAAAATAATATTGGCACTCTTTTTTGAATAAATGTAATATTTTGATCATTATGTTGTCAGGTTTGTTTAATTAGAAAGTGCAGAATATGGCCAAAAACCGACCAATCATTAATTGTCTTTTATCTGAGCTGACCGTACTAATGTAAATATGAATTATCGGTCTTTCCATATTCCTATTGCTTCTTAAAATGTTTTACAGAATAATTTTCATCAAATAAAGCTGAAATCCTGGCAGATAAAAAGGCCTCCTTTAATCCATTAATAGGGTTGTTCTGTCTCAATATCAACCTCCTGTATGTACAGCAGCAGCAATGACACTATGCTTTGCATACTGCTACACATTTAACACTTAATTGCAGGAAGGAGCAGCAGAGTGTGTGTTGCTTACCAGCCCTGATCAGAAGATTGGGCCTGATTTTTTTAAGCTTTCCAAGGCTAGAGATGATAAACTTTTATCAGTGAACCTGGGTGATTAAGCAAACCTGGAATGGACCTGGTCCAGGATTAAAAACATTTGCTAAGAAATAGCAACTGCCTTTTAAGAAATCCATTCCAAGATTGTTGTTTCACCCAGGATAACTGTTGAAAGTATATCCTATCCAGCCTCAGAGAGTTTTAATAAAACAAGTCCATAGCATTGCACTGCAGTGTTGCTTTTAGCAAGGTCTTAGGGAATCCCTGTGCTGTCTGACAGGGGAAACTGGATCACAAAGTTCTTTTTTAAAAAAAGAAATATATTTTCTTAGGCAGCTAAGATAGCACAATGTAGTTTAATTGTATATACAGGTCAGTGTCCTTAAGGTTAGCTAGTTGGAGCATTTGGCAAAAGCTGGAAAACAGCTGTCAACAGGCTAAGACAGCTCTAATTTGTATGAATAGTGTGCACACAAATGGCAGTGCACTACTAACCTCTGAAACTATTGGAAAAAGGTTGATTTTACGAACCTGCTGATGTATCTTCCTCTTAGTTGTTTTGCACTGGATCACTTGTCAAATCCTAAAAACAAGCTATACCCATATACAGTGTCATGTACAGGTAGTGCCTGGGTTACATATGATATAGTGACTGTAGGTTTGTTCGTAAGTTGAATTTGAATGTAAGTCGGAACAGGTACATTATTTTAATAAATGCAATTAGGACAGATGTTTGTTTCAACATATTTGGCAGCGTGGTGACAGTTACTGTATAAAATATTCACTGTGAGTTAATCACAAACAAAGCAAAAAAAAAACACTTCATGGAGTCTAGACATTCATTGACTTCTGGAGCAAGCTGTGCTTTGATATGCAAAAAGAAACAACTGCATAGTTTGTCTTGGTCAATAAAGAGTTACAAAAGGCTGCAGAAAGAGATGTGTTCAGCAAAAGATTTCTTCTGCAAGTCGTGCAAACCACCCCCTCCCCCATATCAAGCCTCTGTCCTGAACAGGAGCGAAACTGGGGAGACAGATAAATTGGATGTTACGAATTTTCTTTATTTTTATTTGAAAGACAGATTTTTTTCAGGGTTTTTAAGTAGACTGGATAAGCACTATTGTCATAGGAGTCATAAGATTTGACAACACTGCTTTTACAGACAATAATAAAAAACATAAACGTTTTGTATCTACTGCTTTCAGAAAAAAAAAGGTAATAACTAAAGCTAAATCACACAAGCTATGAGAAAGTAATTTGTGCACTAGGCTATAGAAACCCAATCAATAGAGCAGATACAACGGAACTCCTTTCCCCCATCAAATTTCAAATCTCCCCGACATACAGTATTTCTAAATGGTAATAACAACGTTATTCGTCCCTCCCCTCAGTTGTTTGTCTTGGTGTCACCTTCAAATCTGCCCTCTCATTTACCTCTCATATTCAGAACATTTTCAGATCCTGTCACTTTCACCTGTGCATCATTTCCAAAATCTTCCCCTACCTGTCCCCAGAGACAACCAAACACCTTGTACACGCTCTTACCGTCTCTTGCCTGGACTACTGTAACATCCTCTTCTCTGATATTCCACTAACTCTTCAACTCTCTGTTCTACAATCTATTATGAACACTGCAGCTAGACTCATTTATCCTTCCCACCGTTCCTCTTCTGCTGCATCTCTTTGTAGTTCTCTTCATTGACTTCCATTTCACCAGAGAATCAAATTCGAGCTCCTGTGCTTTGCCTTGAAATCCCTTCACAGTTCTTGTCCCACTTACCTTTCTGACTTGGTAAGAAAATACTCCTCTAGCCGTTCTCTTCACTCCTCCAGTCACCTACTACTGACTTCCTCACTGATAACCTTGTCACACGCATGGCTCCATGTCTTTTCTAGAGCTGCCCCGACTCTTTGCAATGGTCTTCCTCATCCTTTTAGGCTTGCTCCTACTTTCTGCTCATTTAAAAGAGCACTCAAAACCCATCTTTTCAAACTTGCCTACCCATCTTCTGTCTCTTAAAACCCTCACTACTTCCCCTCATGCCATATCTCTACATCTATAGTGTGATACTTCCCCCACCTCCTAGATTGTTAACTCTTACGGGTAGGGTCCTCTCCTTTTCTTGTGTCACTGTCAGTCATTTTAAACCAAAATTTCATGTACAGCACTCCGTAATATGCCTCCGGCATTCCCGCGAAAATTTCCCAGAAGTTCTGATGGGTAGAAATTTTGGGCAGAAATTTTGTGAAATCATTGAAAATCACTATAAAAGGATTATCATGGCTGCATTCATAAATACAGCTGTGGGAATCCTCCTGTCATTGAGCGATCCCCAGGCACTACAGGTCAGATTGAGGGCAAAGCATTTTCATGACTTGCAGAAGTAGTCTTTTGCTAAACACAGCTGAGGTTGTGGGTGATCTTAAGGACTGAGCTCATATGCAACCTGTTGTAACTCTTTATTGACTAAAACAAACTCTGCAGTTGTTTCTTTTTGCATATCAAAACACAGCTTGCTCCAGAAGGTAATAAATGCCTGGGTTCCATATAGTTATTTTTTTTTCTTTGTTAGTTATTAACACAGTGAGGATTTTATACAGTAACTGACACCACACTGCCTAATAATATGTTGAGACAAACATCTGTCCTAATTGCATTTATTAAAATATTGTACCTGTTCCGAATTACATACAAATTCAACTTAAGAACAAATCTACATACCCTATCTCGTATGTAACTCGGGGATTACCTGTATTGGTATCCACTGTTCACACATCATAAGTGCCTGCTGACCTATTCATTTTTTCTGTAGACATTTTTACATCTTTAATCCAATAAATATATACATATTACAACTTGATATTGTGTACTTTCTGTAGAACTGAGACTAATATTTGGAAAAGAAAAAACACTTGCCACCAAAAGGGCTGTACAAAGACAGAAAATAGGTGAGGACACAAAGGATAGGCAGAAGAGGAGCTGATATTCACCTAAGTGTAGAAAGTTGACAGCCACACTAGAATGTCCCTAAAAGTGAAGATAGACTCTTGAATGAATAATGGAGCATATTAGTGGGGCAGATGAGAGTACACCAGAGTAGGGGAAAATTGAGAGGTACAGAGTATTTTAGATAGGGAACAGGAAAGAAAGCAATGGTCCCAAATCGTGACTCCATCCGATAGCTGCAGCAACAAGCAATTTTGTGGTAGTAAGCAGGCCAGATTTAGTACACAGGTAATACTAGATAAAAGAACGCAATGTTAGAGTAGCAATAAAGAGCAAGATACTAACAGAAGCACAATATTCTGACAAGAAGGCATAGCTATAATATAAGGTTAAGAGGGGAGCAAAAACTCCAAAGTAAAGTTAGACGTTAGATATTAAGGAAGAGTGAACCCAAAAAGGTTTAGGTTCTTTTAACTATGTTTCCATAAGAGAATGCCACTGTTAAGACAACGTGGACAAGACATGCATATTTTTTCTTCGGGTATGCAATTTGGTTCTCAGATAAAAAGGGTTGAACAGCACATTTCTTTATAGAAACAGAACTGCAAATTTAAAGGTACATTTACTGCATAAAACTCTTTAAAGTCAACAGCCTATTGGTAATCAGTATCTTGTCTGCATAAAAATATTTTTGTATTTGATTTCTACGCTGTACGAGACTGTAAATATAGTTTTCTAGGGACCTAACTACAGGGAAGGTGGAACTTGTACAGATTACTAGGGATGAGTGAGAATGCCTCTCACATTTTTGCAAATAATTTCCTTGCAGGCGAAGTCCAGATTGAACTCTCAATGGAGTTTCTCCATTGCGAGTTCATCTGAGTTCAATTCCCACGGTCACCAAGCTGTACTTATCACTGATAAGTACAGCCCAGGGAGTGTGGTAACCTGCAGTCACAGCTGATTGGAGGCACACGGGTGCTTCCAATCAGCTGTGACTGCAAGCGAACTCCAGATGAACTCTCAATGGAGATTCTCATCATCTGAGTTTGGCGAGAACACGACCTCGTGGCAAATCACAAGGCCTTTCTTGCTTACATGTTCTGTAAGCGAGAAAGGCCCGATTCGCCGTGTGATCAAAATTAAAAATTTTGCTCGCTCATCCCTAGAGAAGAGGACAATTTGATTGGTGGACCTCCTGCCTGGGACACAGCAATAAAAATCTAATACAGGGTCTAAGAAGAACCAATATAATGACAATGGGCCTGATTTATTGAAGCTCTCAAAGGCTGGAGAGGGTACACTTTTATCAGTGAACCTCCAACAAACCTGGAATAGATCTGGTCCAGGATTGAAAACATTTGCTAACTAATAGCAAATGACTTTTAAGTAATACTTTCAATGTTTGCTGGATCACCAAGGTTCACTGATGAAAGTGTATCCTCTCCAACCTTGGAGAGCCTTATTAAATCAGGCCCAATATGAATGGGACTTTAAGGCATCTACTTATAAAATATTGCAGAGTGTTTACAAAAAAAGGGTCAAACCTCTTCCCACAAAATCATGTTGTTTCTAGAATTAAAGTGTATGGGTGTAGTTTTTTTTACGCTTCCCAAGACTAAAAAATAAAAACTATCATGTGTGAACCTGGGTGATCCAGAAAACCTAAAAAGTGGATTCCTAAAAATCAGTTGCTATTAGTTATTAGATATATTTTTTTCCTGGACCAGATCCATTCCAGGTTTGTTGGATCACCAGATTCTTTGACGATAGTCTATATTCTCCAGTCTTGGAGAGTTTTAATAAATCAGGCACAATGTATAGGTAATATTTTTTTAGTTTGGGTTACAGAAGGGAAGGGTTTTTTTTTTGCTGTCTCTGGAAATTTCCCTTCACTTTCTGTATGACAGATAAATTACTATAAAGCAATTACTATAATTACTATAAATTACTATAAAGCAATACATTTATTCAACACACATATAGATGTACATTTACAATGAAAAATTATTTCAAAACTCCCATTTTAAGAAATGAGGAAAGTCATTTTAATTTGTGTGGTATTATAGAGTAGTTTTGTATATTCTATTTAGCATTTGCATTTGTCTTATTTCTGTATTTGATTAATATTTGATTCAGGATCCTTTGAAAGGCCACTCAACCTAAATTTCATTTTCCCCATTGACCTTCACAGTATTTCTTTATAATGGAAAATGGTATGCAGAAAAAAATCACAATTTTCCTCAAAATCTTAACAAAAATGTTCTACATCAAGTATTATGAAATCCCTGAAATGTTGAAAATGTAGGGTTCGTTCACATGTAAGCATGTGACTAAATAGGCTGCCAAGCACGATACAAAAAATTTGGCCTGCACTATTTTTGGGAATTTGATGCACTATAGTGCACATTGCCCTTGAGCCACAACTGTGTTGGGGTACAAATAAGAAAGAATGGCACCGCATACCACAGTGCTTGGTATTTACATTGCCACAGTATTGCAGGGACATGCACATTATTGTGTAAACACTTTCAGGCAGGGTCCTGCCCTCCTCCCGTGTTACTGTCTGTATCTGTTTGTCATTTGCAATCCAGCGCTACGTAATATGTTGGTGGTATAAAAATACAGTTTAATAATAATTATACACCATAAGTACAGTAGATGTAAATGTATATGTATGGGCTCTAAACGTGTTATTTAAAGATTGATAATGATGACGTGGTGTGACGTGGGTATCTCAGGAGGCTCTGCACTCCAATTCTGTCTACTGCCGCGGTGGTAAAAATAGGAGGGGGGCTTGACTGTTTTTGAAAATAAAAAATAAGTTCATTTTTACCTTAAAGCATACCTAAACACAACATTTTTACTTTACATCAAAAGGTAGACAACCTTTCTAAGTGCAACAACTTTTTTCTTAAAAAAAAAGGGTGCAGCGCCACCCCTTTATCCTTGGGAGGCTCTGGCTGCTCTTTCTCCTTCTGCATATACCCGATTTCCTGAATGTGCAGAAGGAGCATTTTTTCCATCAAGGGGAAAGGGATGCCAATCTCACACATGCGCAGTGAGATCAGCTCTCTTTTTTTCCCCCTTGACAGTGGCTAAGTCAGAAGAAGATGGAAGAGAAGACAGAAGAAGGCAGCACCCGGCGAGGCACGAAGAGGAATTCCAGGATGACGCAGAACCAGATTGTGGAAAAGACCAGCACCATCAAGGGATCTGCAGGATTAAAGGTAAGTGTAATTATTTTATTTTTAGTTTAGTTCAGCTTTAAATAATAGGGTTTTCTCAAAATTGTTATTAATAGGTCCACTTCAACACCTATTGAAGTGTACATCAATGCAGCACATTAGAGTGAACCAAAACTAAAATATAAATGAGCCCTATTTATCTTATAAAGAAAACACCCAAAGATATTTATGCCACGTCTCATTATCACATGGTCAAAACAGCTATGTATTTGAGACTTTTATGGCAAAATCACCATTGAAAATATCACAACTTTATTTATTAAAATTTTATAAATGGGCCCTTAGTCAATTAACAAATTAAATCACCCATGTTTTTATAAAAACAAATATATCATTTTCATTATGAGCTAAAGAAATACGTTTTCAGGACTTGTTTAATGTTTGTTTGACAGGATATGTTTAATGGAAGCTATTTTTATTTTGTACTTGGATTTAGAAATGCTTCAATGCTAAAAATAAATAAAAAAACTTTTGTGTAGTATCTATCCTTTCGGATTGAAGTACTAATGAGAAAGTTAAATAGGATGAAATGACGAATGTGGTTAAGTAGGCTCTTGCAGCTTAGTGAAATTATTTTAACACCTTTAGACCTCAAATGTCAGGGGACGTCCATGTCTAACAGGGCTGTTTTTGGCCGTTTAATTGTCATCTAAACTGTTACTGGATGACATGTATAGTGTTATCAGTTATTTTAGTTGTTGTTTGTCTTTTTAAAGTGAAAGAGATCAACAATAGAAAATCTATATAATGTTTATAAAAATCTTGTTAGTGTCTTTGCTAAAATTTATGTGCATGGAGCAGATGTATTTTTTATATTATACTAGCAATACTATAATATTATACTATGCAATACTATAATACTAGGTATTGCATTGCAATTATAAACTATGGTTGCTTTGCCCATTTATCAACTTACTTTATATTGTTACATTTTATTTCTTTCAAACATCGGGAGCTTTTAAGCAACCCAAATTACTACAAAACTTACTGCAGACATAAAGTTTGATGAGAACAGATCGTCACAAGGAGAAACATTAGCATCAGCGACTGGTTAAGATTCTTTATGGCAATTCTTTCATTGATCCAATTTAAGGTGAATATTTGTTGAAGTGCTTGATTCTTGGAAGAAGATAAGCAGGTAAAAAATGGTTATAGGCATTAGGAATCTCATCACTACCTGACCAGACTTTGGGCCTACTGGCTGCCGTCTCCTGGTGTTAGACTCCTGTCCTATTTTTTGAAGCGATTACACATGTCTTTGTGGGAGTTAAGTCATTCTGGCCCAGCCAATCAAGATGGCCAAAGATCTAAGGAAGAGAAGAAGGAAGAAGATGGCCCACGATATAACAGTACAGGTGAGTGCTTTTCAAAAAATTGCAATCAGGCAGTTAAGGTTACTTCATTGCAGATTGGACCTCGTCTGTCCAGGACCTAGATTTTTGAAAAAAGGGTTTAGTTCTGCTTTAAGGAGCTATCCAGCTGCAATAAAAACAAGTAAATCACCTCTAAACCCTAAGTGGCAACCCACTATAAGAAAAACCAAGTGATCAAAGACCAGCATACCAGACCAGCAAATTCCTTCCAGGGTAAGGAAATCACTATCTGACCCCCAATCAGTGGCATGACTCTTGTGCTAGATAGTCGTATTCTGTTATTTTGTCCAGGAGATAGAACTGCCCATACTAGGATTCTCCAATGAGTAATAAATCTTATGACAATCCAATGGGGAAAAAGGACACATTGCAAAAATAGTGGCCGGTGCGTGGATCGGTTTAGGTGCCATTAAAACCATAGGGCTGGGAATGATGAAATTTATCAAAATTATACTAAACTAGATTATACCAGTAAAACATTTAAGTCCAAAATGTCTTGGAGTTGCTGCACTCATAACTAAAAAAATATTGGAATGCAAGGGGTTAAATGAAGTAAATTGGAAAAAACAAATTCATAAAATTGGACCTAAATGATATAACAATTTAACTTCAATTTTATTTTTAATAAATTGGCTAATTTTAGTACAAATATATTTATTTAATTAAATGAAAACTTTTCAAGGACGCTCCACCCTTCATGACTGCAAGTGATGCCATTCTTGGATTTACAATTCTTTTGAGAGAATCGGGGGTTTATTGGTGTATTCCTATAACACAACTGGCAGATTGTGTATATTATTATAGCACTGTACTCTGAGGACATCTGGTGGTGAGTTCTGGCAATGACTTCACCTTGTACTGAAATAATATCCCTCTGTGTATCCCTCTGGCGGTTGTGGTGTGCCCACGTAGTTTGGGTCCTTGCATAATTACATCCTTCGTTTAGTATATAAGATTTACAGTGTTGGCATTTGTCTGTAATAATTATGTTGATTTTATTATGTAAAGGCCTAAATAAATTCCTAGAAATAAATATTTAGGTCCATAGACCTTGCACCAATAGCCTTCATTGACACAGCCTTAACTCTAACATGATGGCAGTTGCATGGTGTCTAAAAATAACTGCCAATCACCTAACCAGCATAGAGCCTATCTAGAGACCAATAACCCAGTATTCACCATGTGACCTAAGAAAAGGTGATTGCTAATTGGTGGCTGCAGGTTACCGTCACATCACAGTGACGCTGCTGCTACAGAAAGTGACATTTGGGCTTTAGAAAGTTGATTGTTGATTGGTGGATGTAGCTTGCTATGACATCACAGTGAGGCTGCTGCTACAGAAAGTGACAGTCAGCTTTAGAAAGTTGATTGCTGATTGGTGGATATCACAGCACAGCTGCATCTTTATAAGCCTTGCACAGCAGAGCTGAGTCAATTTGGCTTAGTGCGCGCTCTGGTGAGGAGAAAGCTCATAGCCGATGACTTTCTTCAGCAAATTCTTCTAGCATTGTGAGAACATGTTTCCCGCTGTGTTAGGACTTTTCATTCTTCTTCTACCCTTTGCACCAGGTATCCTACTAACAGAATTATAAATTGTAGATAGAAGCTAGGATGCCATAAACTACAACTGGGATTTGCAGTATTATGCTTACAATTAAGCAGGCCATTATGACAGTTTGTGAATTAACAATAAAACCGGCTTTGGTATACTTGTAGACTTACAGGCTAAACTAATGGACAATCAATATCAGTTGAAGGCTTACATTTTAAAATTAAGGCACAATGCAGCAAATCCACATCAAATACATTGCAATCAGGGCTTGCTTATACCTTTAGAAGGATTAGGCCCAGTAGTCATGTGACTGTTGTTCTCATTGCGCATTGGACGCCTATGGTCTAATGGTCATGTTTTGGATTCCTTAAAGCTATGTCGCTATTTATAAAATGTTCCAATTAGTTATGCCACCTATAGAGATCAATATTCTTTGTTTACGAGCTCTGAATAATATATGCAAATGTGTTTTTACCTGATACATTTATATTTTAATTTACATACAATACAGTGTATATATATATATATATATATATGTTGGTGTACTATGCACATGTACCTTTTTACCATTTTATTTTAGATTTCATGAGAAACACATTAACTAAGCAACTTTTTTTTTTCACTTTTTCAGCCACACCTGTGGAATATGCGGATTTCCGATACAACCAGGAAGTCTCTGAGAATGATGCACATTTGGATGTCCAGAACATTTCAGACATCAACGAAACTGGTATCAACAATACCGATATCAACGATAACGACAACAGTAAGTTCACATTTACAGTCTTTTTATTTTGTATTGAATGTGAGAAGAAATACATAGTTTTTTTTGTTTTTGCCTAGACAAACACTTTAACCGCCCTAGCGCTATTCCCGAGTATAGTTCAGGGTGAATTTTATGTACCAAAAGCAGTAACCCCAAGCCACACTCACCCTGAGGTAGGATTGTAATGATCCTACCTGCTTCCCACGATCCAGCGGTGTCCTCCAGCTATGCCCGGGCGGCTTCTGTGTCCCCTGGCATCACATCACTGGTGTAATTGATAAGGTGCGTGAAGCATCGGTAGGCTGGGGAGGCTTAGCATGGTGGGAAATTTAACACATTCTAATCTGCTTTTAACACATTGATTACAGTAATGAAGTGATAAAAAAATGTATCCAAACAATAAATAAATAATTAATTAATACTAATTTAACAATAATACTGCACCCTTGTTTGGACAGATTTCAGTGTTTTTGATTTGATTAAATTTAATTTATTGTTATTGTATTATTGTATTATTTTTTATAATAATTATTTATTATTCTTTATTATATTATAATTAATGATTTGTGTTTCAAACTTTATCATACCCGAGAGATATTCCTAACAATTACAGGCCTGCAATATTAAACAACAAATTTCCATGCAATGTGCAATGTACCGCTTTTGATATCGAGAATACTGACATAATTGACCCCCGGGGAGGTTACATTGGTATTACAAACTCATTAGGCCTGATTTATTAAAGCTCTACAAGAATGGAGGCAATAGACTATCATGGGAGAACTTGGGTGGTCCTGGAATAGATCTAGTTCTGGACTGAAAACATTTGCCAACTAATAGCAAATTATTTTAAGAAACATTCCAGGTTTGCTGGATCACTGGATGAGCTTTATTAAATCAGGCCTAATGAGTCAAATTAATAGGTTGTCTCCCCATCCCTAACTACTCTCTTCAGATTGGAACCATATAGAGCCCATATACAGCCCTAAGGAAGTGGGTGAGTCATGGGGACCCCAAGACAGCAGACCAGCTTGTGGATCTGGTGGAGCGATACTCTGCAGCTTAGGATCTTCTAAATAACTCTCAGCCCCCAACCCCACAGATTCCAAGAGTTCCTGGTAAGACTGTTCTGGGGTGTAAGGGAGCTGGGAGAAATGTGAAGACTTTAAATGAAGAAGATAATGAGAATGTGGGCTCAGGAAAGCCCAAGGTGTCTAATTTTGGAGCAAACAAAGGTCATATAGGATGTTTTCAGTGTAAGGAGTTGGGACACATGGCAATAAACTGTCCTATAACTACTGAACCTATGCAATGTGATGTTGCCTTTATGAAAAACAGCATGTCTATGTTTGCGCAAGTGGTATGTACTGCGGCAGGTTCAGACAGCGCAGAAAAACATTTGTGTGAGTTAAAAGTGAATGATCAAAGTGTGACTGCGCTGCTAGACTCAGGGAGTGTAGTAACTCTGGTGAAAGAAGGCCCCTCGGACAGTGAATTAGACACATGGGGATACGTGAATACCAGACAATCCTTGCTTATATTACAACTCCCTATAGGTCAGTGCTTCATAAAGTTGGATTAGTCCCATGAGGTTATTCTTGGGAGGGATTTTCCACATTTGGGAAATTATGGGAGTTCAAGTTGGAACCAAAAAGAGGTGCACCAAAGATATTGACAGCATCAGATATAAGCCCAGAACCCTTAGAGGATTCCCCACTAGGGGAGGTAGTTGAGGTATCGGCAGATAGCTCCACCCCTTTTCCATTCTATGTTATGGCCAGAGACCTAGATGAGTCCGCGTCAGAGACAGAAGGGCTAACACTTCAGGGTATGCCTGACCTAGACGTTAGGAAAGACAACTTTCAAAGTGAACAAATGAAGGACCTTACCCTTACGCAAGCCAGAAAGAAAATATAAAAGTGGTAAATGGGAATCCTGTGGAGTCGGGTTCTAGGCTTGCTTTTCCTTACATGGCTCTGGAGAAGGACTTGTTGTATCAGATAGACAAGAAGGCAGATGAGGTGGTACAGCAGTTAGTGGTTCCAAAGTCCTACAGGAGAACCGTTCTGGATCTGGCACATGGACACATTAGGGCCATTTAGGGATCCAGAAAACTACTGAAAGAATTTTATAAAGATTTTTCTGCCCTGGAATGCATGGAGACATTAAAGCATATTGTGAATCCTGCCCTCGGTGTCAGATTACAGCCCCTATGCCCCATTTCCGCAGCCCTTTGGTGCCCTTGCCGATTATTGAAATACCCTTTGAGTGCATCGGGATGGATTTGGTTGGCCCCCTAATAAAGTCAGCTCAGGATCACCAGCATATTTTAGTCATAATGGTTTATGCTACCCGTTACCCCGAGGCCATACCTTTGCGCAATACCTCATCAAAGACCATTGCAAAAGAACTGGTCCATGTGTTTGGTCGGGTTGGTATTCCAAAGGAAATACTCACAGATCAAGGAACGCCCTTTATGTCTAATGTCTTGAAGGAGCTTTGCAGGCTTTTTAAAGTTACCCAACTATGTACATCAGTCTATTACCCCCAAACTGACGGATTGGTCGAAAGATTTATTAAGACTCTGAAACAAATGCTGAGAAAGGTGGTAGATAAAGATGGAAAAAATTGGGACTTTTTGCTCCCTTATCTGCTGTTTGCCATAAGGGAAGTACCTCAGTCATCCACAGGGTTTTCACCTTTTGAGCTTGTATACGGTAGGCATCCACGTGGTTGGTTAGATGTGGCTAAAGAAACGTAGGAAGCACAGGTCACACCGTACAAAAGTCTAATAGAGCATGTGTCACAGATGCAGGACAGGATTTCAGCAGTAATGCCAATTGTTAAGGAACACATGGAATGGGCTCAAGGAGTACAGAAAATGATTTATGATAGGGGGGCCTAGATCAGAACATTTGCGCCAGGAGATCGAGTACTAAATCTCGTCCCCACCGTGGAGAGTAAATTTATGGCTCAGTGGCGTTGAAATTATTGAAAGAGTGGGTGAAGTGAATTATAAAGTATACCAACCAGGTAAAAGGAAGCCAGAACAGATTTACCATATAAATCTGTTAAAACCTTGGAAAGACTGGCCAGTCCTGGCAGCAGCACTTGCTCCACCCATCAATGCTGGGGCAACAACGCCTGATGTTGGAATAGCAGAGACTCTCTCCGATGTCCAAAAAAAGGAAGCCAGACAGCTGGTCGCTCAGAAAAGAGGGTTTTTTTCTGAAACACCAGGGCAGACACCACTCATAAAACACGATATCATAACTGAACCTGGGGTTAGGGTCCATGTCAAACCTTATAGGATTCCTGAGGCCAGACGAGAAGCAGTCTCAAAAGAAATGAAAGAGATGCTGGAGTTGGGAATAATTGAGGAGTTTCATAGTGAATGGTCAAGCCCTATTGTATTAATTCCAAAGCCTAATGGTACCATAAGGTTCCAAAATGATTTTAGGAGGTTGAATGCTGTGTCTAAGTTTGATGCATAGCCTATGCCACGAGTGGACAAACTTATAGACTGACTGGGTACAGCCCGTTACATTATGACCTTAGACCTGATAAAGGGGTATTGGCAAATACCCCTGATGGACGCTGCCAAAGAGAAGACAGCATTTTCCACACCTGATGGCCTATTCCAGTATGTAACTATGTCTTTTGGACTGCATGGGGCTCCTGCAATATTTCAGCGGCTAATAGACAGAGTTTTGAGGCCACATAGACAGTACGCTTTTGCTTATCTTGATGACATAGTGATACATAGTGCGGACTGGGAGACACACCTACTCAAAGTACAGGCAGTGATTGATGATTTGAGGAGAGCAGGGTTGACTGCAAACCCCAAGAAATGCAGCATTAGTCTAGAAGAAGCCAAGTACTTGGGTTACATTATTGGGAGAGGTGTAGTCAAGCCCCAAATTGCCAAGATTGAAGCCATACAGAACTGGCCCCAGCCTGTAAATAAGAAACAAGTGAAGGCATTCCTGGGGATTACTGGCTATTATAGACGCTTCATACCCAATTTTGCACCTATAGCAGTTCCCTTAACTGATCTCACCAAGGGAGCGGTTCAGGAATGATAAAATGGAACGAGGAAGCAGAGGAGGCATTTCAGACTCTAAAGCGGGCTCTTTGTTCCCAACCAGTATAGATGACCCCTGACTTTAAAAAAGAATTTGTGGTACAGACAGATGCTTCTAACTCAGGAATAAGGGCAGTGTTGTCACAGAATATTAATGGAGAGAAGCATCCCGTGCTTTACTTGATTCGGAATCTAAATAAACATGAGAGGAACTACGCAGTGGTAGGGAAGGAGTGTTGGGCCATCAAGTGGCTTTTAGAATCACTCAAATATTACTTGTTGGGTCGGAAGTTTCGGTTAGTCACTGATCATGCCCCTCTGAAGTGGATGAACCTGAGCCGAGAGAAAAATAGCAGAGTGACAAGATGGTTTTTGGCCCTGCAGGCTTACAATGTTACAGTGGAGCACAGGCCAGAAAAATGGCAAGGAAACGCAGATGCGTTGTCACGGGTACACATCGTGTATGTAGACGTCTGTTAGTTTCAGTAGCTCAGTCCCACTTGCCTGAGCAGAGGGGGGGATATGTGACACCAATGCAGGATTGGTGGTGGAAGGGAGGTCTGTTTGCCCAAGATTCCTCTCCTATGTGAAGTAGCAGGTGGAAGACTCTCACCTGCAAGGTAATTAATGCAGCAGCACTGAGGGTGGGGATATAACAGAGCCAGGAGCTCAGTCAGTCTCTCTCTGCGTGGGAACACAGAAAGTTGGCCTGTGTGAATGAACTCAAACCTGAGTAAAAGGTTGCTGAAAGCTTTGTTTTGAGCTGACAGGGAGAAGCCCTCCAGCTGATAGACAGGAACATCGGATGTATAGTAAGTCCTGGACAGGCGAGGTTTTCTTTTGCTGTTTTGTTATTTTATCTGCAACCTTCAAATAAACCTGGCTACAAGTCAGCTTAACACTTATACCTCAGTATGTGATCTGAATTGGATGAACCAGACAAGTGTCCTTTGACCCCAGCAAAGGCGATCCTAAGCTTAACCCCTCACAATATATATATGAATTGCCTTTTATAATATTAAAATATTTATTTATTTTATAATAAATATTTATAGGCAACCAACAATAAGACATAGTAAAAAGAATGGGCCAATAGAGCTCCAGAACACCTTTGACAGTAAAAGATGGTCACAAATGTGATCACAAAATTAACCTTTTCTACCTCCAGCCATAAGAGGTTCAGATTCAAAGCCAGAAGTTTTAAGCAGGGGAAGGGCATTTTTAAAATTTTCCTGCATTGCTGTTTAGCACCCAGCTTTCCATCTCATAGATGTTTGAACAAAAAAATCCCTAAAACCATACCCACATCCAGCAGCTCGATGCTAACTTAGAAGAAAGTAGAGCCGTGGGTGCCCAAGGTGGACAATAGTACTCTTCCATCTATGTGGTGTTGGCGGTGCTGCTTTAACCAGTGCCTATGTATTCCTCCTCAGCCTATCTGTAATCATTGCAAAATAAATAGTGCTGGGTTGGCAAACCTACTGCCAGCCTAAGAAAACTCCTGTCATAGCTTTCTTTAGCCCCTTTACCCCCCCCCCCCTTTAGTCAAAGAAAAGGTAAATCATTAAAATCAAAGAGTTGAAGATTTCATGTTTTGAGAAGACCTTAACTTTCAGGTTGCTGTGGTAGCTATGAACAAGGTGGTGGATTAGGACATGGCAACTTTAGTCAAGGAAAAAGTTGAGGACGTAAAGTACAAAGAAGCTGGACAAATGGTGGCAACAGCAGTTCTGGTGGACATTACCAAGATGAAGGTTTTAAAGATTCCGGCTATCAATCTGGAATGATGACAGAAAATACCAAGGTGGTGATGGAGGTTTCCAAGGTGGCTATGGTATACAAACATTAGACTCATAAATGTCCATAAATGCCAGTCCCAATAGTAATCATCTAACACAATGTAGATGAGAGTAAACACGCTTACATTCATAGTTAGGACATCTAAATGGCATATTGAATAACAAAATTACAGAAATGAAAATATTATGTAATTCAATTACCTATCATTAACAATATTTAAAATGAAGTCTAAAAAAAAACAGCAAAAGTTGCACTTCAAACAAAGATAAGTACTGAACAATTCAGCTCCCCACATAATATGCATACAACATAATTTGTAACAAGATAAGAACAATAACGAATTGTAGGGTTCATCCAAACGATACTACAAACAACATTTTTTTTGGAAGATCCCTACGATCTGTCATTGTTGTTAATATGTTGTACGCATATATGTGGGCAGCTGAATCGTTTAGTACATACCTTGTATGAAGTGCATCTTTTGCTGTCTTTTTTGGAGACTTCATAATCATTAATCAATATGCAGATAATCATTTTCCTTTCTGTAATTATAATATTTTTTATCTATTTTCATTGAATGGCATGTGAGCATGTTTACACTCAAGTTGTGTTGTATGATTGCTATTAGGACTTGATTTATGGATACGCATCTGTCCGAGCACATGTTTTATTCTTGGCCAAGATACCAGCTGCATGCATTGAGTTTATATGATCACTTTATAGAACTGATTTATTAAAACCCCCTAAGACTGGAGATTATAGCTATCATGGGAGAACCAGGGTAAATTTCCCTAAAACATTTGCTATTATTTGTCCCTTTGCCTCAAAAGGGGTGCAGTAAGAGCACCCAATAGAGCCTCCAGCAGTACTGGACTGGCTTCCAGATGTGAATGAATACTGACTGGAGGCCCTGCCATCACTGGGTTTGCCCTCTAACTTTGATTGGTTTAGAACAGTGGTCACCAACCTTTTGGACCTCACAGACCAATAAATCCACAGGAGCCGATTGCCACTCAAAGGGTAAGAAACTTCCCCCAGAGTAACGTCATGATGACTGAGCCCGCCCACTTTCCCATCGCAAGTCTGAACCTGCAATGGGAGAGTGGGTGGGTTGTGTCTATACGGGGGACTCCTGTCAGTACTATATTCACAAAAATTGTTTTACATACTTCTGGGTGCCATTGACGATGGACTACACCCAGCTCTCCATGACACTTACCAATGCAGTCTCCCTGGTGATAGCTGACCAGAGGTCACACACTGCTACTGCTCTCGCTGACCCACACTCCGTTTCTGATCCTCCACCCTTTTGCCTAATTTCACCGCGCTACTTCTGCAAATGCTGTCACTGATCCAGAACCCTCGCCAAGCAAGTGCAGACCACACTCTTCAAGGGTTTCAAAGTCTGCCTCCTGCTCTGAAATTCACACTGACAGATCCTCATCAAACAAGGGAGAGTCATTGTGAGGTACAGGCGCATTAGCCAGGCTAACTCCTGTCTTTGCTCCTGTCACAGCTGTGCTGGATGCTGCTGCTGCTGCAGAAGAAGAGCTTGCGGCACTTGAGGCCCCTGAGACCCAGTCCACAATACTCTTCACATGATTGTATGATTGTATTCTGCCCTCTCAATACATCAACCAGCGTACTGGTGCTCTGCACACATCTCAGACCTGTTTGACCACTTGTTTGCTGCTGCTAATGTCCTACAGTGGCAGACTCCCTGGGAGTATGCCCCCTGCCAGATGTGGCAGGTCTCGCAACGCCACGCCTTCCCCTGCATCTACCGCTCATCTTTTACTTAGCAGGGCAAAAATGCATCTGTACCAAACAGGAGTAGGACAGAAATTCTGTAGAAAACTGGCTTCTTTGGTAAATAGCAAGAGGTATCAGACTGAAATATCTGTAATTTTTTTTTTTTTTGGGCAGCACACAAATTTTTCTGCAGCAAAATGCCTTTTTTTGGTAAATAGCAAGAGGTATCAGACTGAAAAAAATTGTATTTTTTTTTAGAATAGGACAGAAATTTTTTGCAGCAAACGGTCTTCTTTGCTAAATAGGACCAGTTAGCATAAAAAACTGCACTAACTGTATATACACAGATATACAGAAGGTTCCTAACCTGTCACAATCCACGTCTCTCCCTGCTTCTATCCTTCACCCAGAACACAAGATGGAACTAACCCCTCCTTCATTCCCTGTATATATGCCTCTGCTCAGATCTCTCCTGATTGGGCTGCTGGGCCTTGCTGTGCATCCTGGGAGCAAATGATTCGCTCCCAGCCCCGCCATTCCCGCGGAAATAGTCGCTGTTCCCACTCCCAGCTTTTTCCCTCGCTTGTTTGTCGAGAACACGACCTCATGGCGAATCACAAGGCTGTTCTCGCTTAATGTTTGGTAAGCGAGAAAGGCCCGATTCACCGCAAGATCAAACTTACAAATCTCGCTCGCTCATCCCCACAGATAACCATCGCGTGGCAGGTAATGCACTGGCTGTGAGTGGTCCAAGATAAAAAAAACTCACGGCTTCAAACACTTGTAGACACTGGTCTACATGTACGCCGCTGTGTTGGGGTCAAAAAACAGTTTATTATTATTTTTAATATTTATTTTTATTATAATTATTATTAACCACCTGAGCGTTACACTGATTTCTAGATTTCTGTTTCAAAAGCGTCACAGGTTTT
>NC_092867.1:39161055-39222087 GCF_032062135.1 Pyxicephalus adspersus | reverse complement strand
GCAAAAATATTTAGTGCGAGAAATTACGGGCTTAGCGGTTAGGGGGTTAATAAATAATAATTATATATCGCCAACATATTACACAGCACTGTAAATTAAATAGGGGTTGCAATTAGCATACAGATACAGACAGTGACACAGGAGGAGAAGAGAACCCTGCCCAAAAGAGCTTACAATCTAGGAGGTGGGGGAAGTAACACACAATAGGAGGGGAGATAGTTAGGACATGATTGGGTGATTTAGGAGAAGATGAAAAACCACTCTATAGCTTTACATAAATGGCGAAAAAAAGCAGTTGCACCCTCCATTCTCCTCATAAAATTTAAAAAAAATTATAACCTTTCTAGAGCAGCTTGGAAGTGGTTAACTGATTTTACCTTCTATAGCAAATTAAAGTAAAACGTCATTAAAAAAAATGACACTTTGCAAGTGGAAATCCCTCCACGATAGTTTAATCGGTCCCACTCTATTCGGTTTTCCTTCCTCTTCCTGGTGCAAGACTGGACACTGTGGGTTTCCCCTTCCAACTTAAGAAAAAAAAATAAACAGAACTTTTATTTCATTATATAAAAGTTTTAGCCACCTTTTTATGTAATGTCAAAAATGGTTATATGTCTGCTTTAAACATCTTATTAAGCTACTGTTTTTTTTGTTTTGTTTTGTGTTTTGCACAACAGTACATTGCAATTAAAGTTATTTGTGAGAAAGTTAGCAGGGCCACCGTTTTATGGCACAAAATAGGAAGTTTATGAAAAGATTGTTAGAATTCAATCATTTAGTAGGAACATTTTGTGCAAGGCACTTTAGACAAAAACTAGTCTGCTACTTATTCCCATTAGAATATGAGACTAGCAGCAAAATGGTCAGACATTTGCACACAGACTGGGCACAGGAGATGTAGTGAAGCTTCTATGATAAATCTAACATTTTTCTCCTAACTTTCAATTATTTTAAATGGGAAATGAACTTTGGAAGTTGTGCTTTAAAAAAAGGAAACGGAGAATGCAAAGGACTAGTTTACAGTTGACTAGGACAGTTGTATTTTCTTTTAAAAATGTTAATAAATGTATTCAAAAGAATAATGTTGTGTCACCATCGCAGGGACACAGTGATATATAGGCATTTTATTATTATTTGCTGCTATATTATTCACTGATTTTAATACTACACACATTTTAAAGTGTAATAACTACAGGATTTTTACATGATGTATTATTGATGATTTTTATGTATAGGTAATGTGTATGAAAAAGCTGACATCTGTTCACACAATGGCCCTGATTTATTAAAGCTCTCTTCACTTATGAAAGAGAATACACTTTGATAAGTGAAGCTGGGTGATCCTGGAATGGATCTGATCCAGAATTTAAAACATTTGCTACCAAATAGCTAATGCCTTTTAGGAAATCCATTGCAGGTTTGCTTCCCTGATGAAGGTGTATTCTCGCCAGCCTTGGAGACCTTTGATAAATCAGGCCCAATGCGTAATGCATTTACCATTCTATGGTAGATGGAATTTAGACAAATAAGAACAAAGACTTTGTAAAAGCATTGGATCTGTTTGAAGGGAGATTTACTACTTTGTTAAAACCACATCTATATTATGTTGATTGCTTGATTACTTCAAGAAAAAAATGTATTTTAGGTATCATCTGAAGGTCACCGCATTTATCATTATTGTACTCACATCCAGGTGTTCCCATGACCAAATGAGAAGCATCTTTGAATGTGCTGATCATAAACCTGTCTAAACAATTACAATACATTGTGAAATGATGACCTGAAAAGTGTCACAAAACCGAATACTTTTTTTTCATCACGTTTGTGATGTAGGCAATTGTAGACAGTTATTGTCCCACTTACATTTCTGACATGGTTAAAAAATACTCCCTCTGCCGCTCTCTCCGCTCCTCCAATGACCTACTAATGACTTCTTTACTCATAACCTCATCACACGCACGGATACAAGACTTCTCTAGAGCTGCTCCAACTCTCTGGAATGGTCTTCCTCGTCCTATTCGGCTTGCTCCTAATTTTTGCTCATTTAAAAGAGCGCTCAAAACCCATTTTTTCAAACTTGCCTACCCGGCTTCTTCTGTCATTTGAAACCATCACTACTTCCCACCACTACATATCTCCCATCCTATTGTGTGTGAAATTCCCCCACCTACTAGATTGTAAGTTCTTCGGGGCAGGGTCCTCTCCTCCTGTATCACTGTCTGTATTAGTCTGTCATTTGCAATCCCTATTTAATGTACAGCGCTGCGTAATATGTTGGCGCTATATAAATCCTGTTTATTAATCATAATAATAATAATAATAATAATAGGCTAAGTGCATTCTTTAGGGAGGCCACAAGATGTCGCTAGTACACTTTATTGATGACAGCTTCTAACAGCAAACATTAAATGGTAAAATAATGAAGTGTTTATAAAAAATATAAAATAATATAAAACGTAAATGTGTGTATAATATATATATATATATATATATATATATATTTATAAATATATCTATAGATATATATATATAGATATATATATATCTATATATATAATGATCAGATCTGGACTAGCAAATCCTTCATTTACATTGTGTAATTAATTGAAAACAAAATGACATAGGAAACCAAAATTATTAACCCACTGTGGGCTGGATAAAAATCATACTGAAAATCAAAGTAAAAACTAAAATCTTAGAATGATTGAACTTGCCTGAATTTTATCAAACTCATAACTCACTTGTGTGCACTCCTGAAAACGTGCCCAGGAAGATCTCCTCGCAGACATAGATTAGGGCATTGGTGAGTGCATAGACATTCTGTGGTGCTACTTAGGGGAGTCAGATGGACTAGCATAAGGTCCCAGAGAATTTCCATTGTATTTAAATCTGAGGAACTTGTGAGCAGCCATCCAGGAGCTGCCTGAACACTCTGGGCACATAAAACCAGGCTTTGGCCCTTATCTGGAGGAATTCAAGCTCTACTGTACCAGTGTAAGGGCTGACAATAGGTCCAAGGATTTCATTCCAGTACCTAATGGCAGTGAGGGTACCAATGGTTAGGACGTGGGAGTCTGTGCAGCTCTTTAAGGATATGTCCCCCAGACCATCACTGACCCACTAAACTAGTAATGTTAGATAATGTTGCTGTAAATACAGCATTAATCTGTCTGCCACATGTGAACCTGCACTCATCCGTGAAGAAAATGAGACACCATGGCAAAACTTTCAGTGCTGGTATTCATTGGCAAATGCAAATGGAGCTGCACAGTGTCAAGTTGTAAGTACAGATCCCACTGTAAGACATCAGGCCCACATGCCACCCTTATGGAGTCGGTTATTAAGTTTGGTCATGTGTGCATGCATGTGAGTAGCCTGCTGGAGGTCATCTTGTAAAGCTGTGGCAGTGCTCCTCTTGTTTCTCCTCATGTGTAGATGCAGATATTGGGCTTAATGTTGGGTTATTGCTCTCTTGGTGTAAAGGGCCATCTCCTAGCAAAAAAGTGCTGAATGGCAATCACAGTCTTTTGACCTAAATTTCATTGAACCACTTTGGGACGATTTCAAACATGGAATTCATGAAAACTGTTGAGCTGTTCTGTTTAAGTTTATTTAGGACCCCATTAAAAGTAAATGAAATGTGTTGTGCCTGATCACTTTTTTTTGTAATGGTACATATCTTACAATTTTTACTAGGGTATGTGAATGATGTCTTTCTGTAATTGGACAATATTTGTTTAGCCTTGATCTTGATTTTATTACTAGGTCATTACTAGTTTCTTGTATTTCAAATGCAAACAGTATACATACCTGCAAATTACAACAGCCCTTTGATCTGTATAGCTTGCAAAATCCAGATTGACATTGGGTGGGTCAGTACCAAAGACAGCTCAAGCCACCATCAACAAATTTTTCTTATAGTGGTAAAATAAAATATTACCGCTAATGATGCTCTGGTGCATTTTAAAAAGCAAACATGATCATCCCTAACTAACAGTACTGGTGCGTTGTACATCCAGGGCTGCAATAGCGAGTGTGACAAGAGTCATTTGCTTTTATTGGCCAGTCTGGGCGTCTTTTATTTCGTAAATGCCATTGATTGGACAAGTTGAGTAAGGAGGGAGCTACAAGGAGGCTGATGACTCTTCTACAATAAACTGTTCCTACTTGCCTGTGCTCACCAGCTGTCAAATTTTGCTTAGCTCCACAGTTCAGCATTGGTTGCCAGGAAAACCTAGCACTCCCGGCTTCCCTTGCAGACTGGAAATAAACTTGTGCTGTCATCACATAATGGCCAATCTAAATGCCCAAAGTTCATCTTCAGGAAGTAAGGAAGATGCCGGCACCCTGCCATGAAATGGGGATAAGTGAATAATTACAGATTTAGTTCTGCTTTACAGCCAGGCAGTTCTTCTGACAGGAGGCAATAGTAGAAAGATGTCCTCATGATACTCCATACCTGCAAAGTCACAGACTTGGGGAAGGGAGATGACTTATCTGTAGTACCCAATTACCTTACACAAATCATCTCAGTAGGATGGCAGATTAAATCTCAGAATTGGATGTAAAGAAATACAATCACTTGGCAAGTAAGGCACCTCGTTTGTGTGTTTGCAGTACTTCGGCTTTAAATTTACAGCCATTTATCTAAATCTTTAAAGTGCATCCCTTCTCTGTAAAATATACAGAAGGCAACCCGAAATAACCATATACAGGTAGTCCCAGGGTGAAGGACATCCAACATATAGACGGCTCCTAGATACGAACAGGGCTTCCCTGCTCACTCCTGTGCAGGCTTGAAGGGGGGCGGTTTGCATGACTTGCAGAAGAAATCTTTTGCTAAACACAGCTGAGGTTGTGGGTGATCTTAAGGACTGAGCTCTGTCTACACCCTTTCTAACTCTTTAATTACCAAGTCAAACAACTTTTTTTTGCTTTGTTTGCGATTAACTCACAGTGAGGATTTTATACAGTAAATGACACCATGCTGCCTAAAAATATGTTGAGACAAACATCTGTCCTAATTGCATTTATTAAAATGATGTACATGTTCCGACTTACATACAGATTCAACTTAAAAACAAACCTACAGTCCTTATCCTGTATGTAACCCGGGGACTACCTGTATCTGAAAATAAATGTAAGTGCACTGAAAAAATGACAACCTCAGAGGATTCAGTATACCAGAAAAACAGGCATGCTACAAAGGGGTGTTCTATTTATTCCTTTTTTTTTTAAGATCATTTAGACACAGAAATTATAAAACAAGTACATTTTTATTATTTTACATGTAAAGAAAGCCAAACAATTGGAGGCAAGTATATAATTTTAGGCACAACTCCAAGCAGTAAAGCTCATTTAAAGTGCATATTGTTTTCTTCTGTTTTATCACCTTAATTAATCGTTCTTTTTATGCACACAAAGTACAGTAGTTACATAATTATTCTTTCCTTTTACAGATATTGCACACAATATTATACATAAGTGTTTAAGATGTCAGTAGCTTCTAGAGCAGCCTAAAATGATGGGAAATAAGCAAACTAACTAAACTCGTCTGTGTCAACTTACTAGAACCACATATCGGAACTGGATGACTAGGTGACAACTCAATGAAAGGCAGGAGTGCAAACTTCCAGCTTATCAAAAAAATGTGCCCAATGGTCTAGGAATTAGAAATTGAAGGCACTCACTCAATGTTTTTCTCCAGAAATCCCAGTTTTTAACTTACAGAAGACCAATGTTTAAACCAAACTCCCAGCAGTAAAAAAGTAAAACGAGGAAGGCAGGGGTAAGAAATACATTGACAGAACAAGATAAAGATTATACAAAGGAGTAAAGAAAAGCCAAAAGGATAGTTCGATCACCTGATCTGAATGCTTAATGCTGGGCTGAGCGGTAACCATGCAGTGTCCTCCCAGGATGCCAATGTGAAGCAGTAAGTGCTAATTACAGTCATCCAAAATTTAATATACAGAGAAAGGTGCTACTGGGCTTGGCTATTTACTGTAAAATGTACTGTAAATGTATTATTTCCTGGTCAAGATATTGAAGTCACCTTTCTATTTGCCCTATGGTTTGCAAGGCTGCATTTGTTTGCAAATATGGAAGGTCTCTGTGACTTATATGGTCCCAGGTTAGTAGTCACTCAAGTTTTTTTTTTTTATAACTGAACCCTACATGAAAGATTGGCTACCAATGGAAACTCTTCCTGTTTTAATTTGCCAGAGGGACCAAGCCTAAACATTTAAAAAAGGCAGCTTTCCTATAAGGCTCCTATATTAATAAATGAACCATGCCAGCTATTACTTCTATCAGCAAAACAATTGACAGTGAGGTTGGTATGGGTGGTCTTTATTGCTAGATTGTGGGGATCAGGCAGGGGCTTCATTCCAGACTGAAATAATTAAAATACTACTTTTCTGGTGTTAGGACCTTGCTATTTACCAACCATGAAAAACGATGAAGAAGATGAAATAAATATAGGAATGTGCATATGGACAGCAACACAGAAGGGACAGGGGGTTACCAAAGGAACAGTTTATATATTTACTAAATCTAGTCTATGATGGATTTTTTTCAGCAAATTATAAAAATGAGTATTATTATTGGTGAATATAAAAAAAAGAATAGCAGGTATAATCGCACAATGGATATGGATGGATGGATGGATGGATGGATGGATGGATGGATATGGAATGGATGTGCTTCCACCAATTACTGCATCAAGGTATTCTTGAAATGGAGAAGCAAGTCCCTGCCAATTAAGCCTACACTAGAGGTCCATCATCTGTGCAGAAAGTCTAAATAATAACGGTACACCTATTTAGGACATTGAGCATTTTAGGTAAATATAGGAGTTTATGGAGCATGCTTTGTGATGTGTTTGTTGTCATGAATTTGCACCTCAGTATTGATTTTACACACATTTGTTGCATATCCCATAACACAAATGCCTCCTATTACAAAGTTGTTGGATTTAAATTCTGTTTAAAACTAATATGGCTTTACAACCAATTACTACAGTGCTATATGTTACTGGCTTGCTAAATGATGTTTAGTTTACCCTCATTCTAAAACTTGGGAAGACATTAGATAAAAGAAGCTCTAAAGTAACCAAGTAGTTGGATAAAAACAATAGTGGTTCCAATATTATGGCTTTTGTGCTGCAATATAAGAACAATCTGTGTAAAAGTAACGCTTATCCAACTACAGCAATACCCATATAACCAACCTTGTAACTTTGTTAGTCATTAGAACATTTTACCAGTGGCATATTTGCAGGATGTCATACTTGCTACTTACTATTATTTATCAATACCAACATATATAGCAATGCTGCCAATGCTTTTATTGGGACACCCAAGTACTGACCAATATTCATCTTGGACAACAGTAACTGTAAACATGTTGCTCCCCCTACATGTATAACACAAATGTATAGCAAAGCCAGAACAGAATTATAGACAACAATATAGCAAGTGCAATAGCACCAGCATTACTTTACACGCCGGTATAGTATAGTAGTTACACAAAAATGCTCTCATGCACAATGTAAAATCTAAAGCCAGTTTTTGTAAATGTAGACCCATTTTTAGTGACAGGAGATCGCCATACACATTATAGATCTGCTAGATATTGGCTCTATATAGCACCTTTGGTAGCTAATGCTGGGGGAAGGGTATCAGTCAGCATCAGTACAAGCCGTATGCACCATTGCCAATATAGAAATAAGTAAATGCTTCAACTAGACTAATCTTAACTGCCTTCATCTGTAAAATATATATTTAAAAATAACAAGAAACCAGGAGATGGATGGAATGGAAGACATGTTGGGAATCCTTGCCACTGAGCAAAAACATGGCACTACACAAGATGATGGGTCTCTTTATCAAGCCACAGTTATTCCATCCCTATCTACATGTTATGCTGGCTAGAAAGGCATGATTGCTGAAGAAACATCAAATACTTTAGCATCAATTATTTTTTGTTGTTGTAAGTAAGCCCTTCACTTTCGTTTTATTAAACATGGCTAGATTTCTGAGTGTACCAACACCTTTGAACTAGTGTAAAACAAAGCAAACAACCTGAACTTCTGTGAAAGCTTTCCCTCAGTTTTCTGAAGCTTATTCGTATGCATTGAACAGTTTTAATATTCAAAACCTACAGAAAAAAAGTAAAAATCTGTGCTATTCCACAATAAATTCATTTACGTAGAGGCTGAAAGTCATGTTGATAATACTGTTATGCCACCCCGCCATATATGCAATGTTTTTGGTCCTAATTTTGTAAGGAAACTTAAAAAAAATGCCACCAGATACCTAATAAGAATCTGAAGGAAGAGTTTTTACACACAGGCCTATTAACAAATGGTTAAAGAAAACAGAAATCATTTAATTGAAAACAGAGTGTCAGATTGGATTGTTTGCAGACTGTGCCCATGTATGGATAAAACTCAATGATGCAAGGACAAATTGATGGTTGGCAGATTTAAACAGGGTAATGTGCAAAATACAAATATCAACTTAATAAATACAATTTATAATCTTAGATAAATAAGTAATATACTTGCATAGAACTTGAAAATACATTGTACAAATGGCAGTAAATTATATATTATGCATAAATATATGGTTCATATTTGCACTATGTTATGATCAGGACTCAGAATGACAATCTGTAAAATGGATGGACAAATCTGCAGTATATTGGTTTTAACCGTTGTAGGAGGCAATGCAACCGATTTAACCAGATATTTAGTCATTGTCAAAGCCAAGGTATTTGTGCAGATTAAGAATGAATTAATAATATTTTTTTCTCATGGTGTTCTTGGTAAACTCAATATTCATAACAGGTTGCACTTTAACACTACCACAGCCACTGTAATTCCTTAAAACAGGAGATTATTATACCCACTATTTTCTCTAAGCATTTTATTTTCGTTTAATGTGACTTTGGTTGAGGGAGACGAGATAGCCTCTTTGGGATAGAGCAAGTATCAGCTTCACGGATGCCATCCTTTTTATTGGTAAGGGGTCTAGGAATAACCGAAGATGAAGACTTCCCAGGAGATTTCGAAGATTCTTTAACATCATCTTGTGAATGTACATCAGGTTTAGAAATATTTGGTGTCTTCAGTTTGGAAGGAAGATTACTGGGAGGTCTAAGTAATGATCCCCTGGGCATTAACTTGCTTACTGGTTTTGATGGTTCAGCTGCTGAAGGTCGAAAAGGAGCAGGTAATTCCTCTTCACTTGGCAGCTTATCAGTTGATGGTGATGCACGGTGAATTATGTGCCTTGTATCTGGTATGGTTTTGGTTGGGAGGGGCTGACTAGCAGGTACACACATCTTTTGAAAATTGCTAGTGCTTTGGTCAGGACTGACATTTACAGAAGTCTGATGCACAGGATTCGGTACGGTCTGTTTCATTTTGGTGCGGAAGTTCTCTTGTTGCACAGAGAAGCTTGATAAACACAGCACATTTTTTGGGCCCGTTGAAGTGGAGTTACTGTTTGGAGAGGCTAAATTGCTTCCTCGATGTGCCAAAGTATTTTGCAGGTTAGGCTTTGGGCACTGCAAAGTCTTTGGGCTTGAAATTAGTCCAGGCAATGATGTAGTCGCACTAGTTTTAGACTTTACATCCTTTTGTTGGCTAAGTGAAGATTGTGATACAATGTCAGCAGAATATGTTCTAACGTTTTTGTTCTCGTCAAACTGTGCATGATTTTTGTCATGCACCTCTTTATTTTTTTTAGGATTGTCTTCTCCGTCATTTATCTTCAACTGTGTGCTTAAGAGATCACTTAGTTCATTTGTGGGGATGATGGAGCAGGCTCCCGAATCCCCACTCTGATCATTTGATAAGCCATGTTGGTCTTGTAGTACCGGGTCATTTGGGACCCCGAAAGGTTGACATGTTAATTTTCCCGAGGGGTGGTCTGTGGAACTGAGGGTGCTGCTGCAACACTGTAGTATTTGAGACTGCACAAAAAGAAGAAAAAAATAGATATTAATTGGAATTCAATGTGTGTTAAGAAGGGTGCACACATTTATTTTCATGACAAGCCTGCATACCAGGTAATATTAGAGTTGTTATACATGCATAATAAAATACATAAAAAAAAAAAAAAGTCATAAGAAATTGTTTATTATGATAGGAATTGTACGGATGAGGAGGATGTTAAGCCAAATAATGATCTTCAATATTACACTGTAAATAACTACTTTTCTTTATATGTATACTATAAAGGTTTGTATCTAAAATGATGGATGAGGAGCACTCTACTAAATGGATTGCTGTGCATGTTGCAATGCACTGCATTTAACAGCTCATGCAAATGCACACAACACATCACATTCAAACTTACTGTTGGTAAGGGGCCTTTGGGACAATTAACAATAAAATGGCAACCAGCACATATGTGCTGTGTTACCTGACACGGGAAGGCATGCATTAACACAATGCATTGAAGTGATTGGTAATGAAAAATTAGGAAGAAATAAAAATGGTTATTTCTGGAATGCATCCCATGTTTTATCCCTTTAAATAACCTGCAAGAAGAATGGATAACAGTCAATTTGCCAGAAATCTAGTATGCTCTTACTTTTGCCGTGACAAACAAAATACCTATGAATTTCCAATGAACAGAGTCCGGTCCTGCCTGCTTTATTACTAAAGATTACAGACCAAATCATTTCATTGTTTTGGTTTAATGGTATTTTGGTTCAATTTTATATTAAACAGACCAAAATAAAGCAAATGATGTTTATTTGAGGTTCATATACACTTTATTGAGTATATTTGGTAAAAATTCATAGTGAAAGAAAGTGCTTGTTCATTGTGTTGTGCGAATTGTGATGGTCAATTGCAAGTATTGGGAATATACTTTAATGTTTTAGAAAAGTATTAATTAGAAACATGAAAATGAACAGAGACATACACAGCATTGTTTTTTGGTAAATGATTATGTTCTGCAAGATGTGTTTAACTTTGTACTCTTTAAACAAAATGTCACCAGGAGGAAGAGCTAAATGATAAAGACACCCAAAAAAAAATCTTCCTCTCCACTTCTCCTTGCAAAATGGCATGCCACTTATATTAGTAAGTATATGTCACCCTATTAGACCTAATACTAACATTGAGAAATTTCTGATTTTAAAAAAATGTTCTTAATATTTTACACATGTTTTATGCCAGTTACAAGACAGCTTACATGGTCATTACTTAAAATACATGTGAATAAACTAATCTAGAACATGACAGATCACATACATGTATTTGTTCACGATACCATTTTGTGTCCTTTACACAATATTGTTTTATTCATTAAAATGAAATACAAAGCTGGTCAGCTTGAGGTTAAAATAAAAAAAAGGGATGTCACATTATCAGTTTTAGTGACCAAACAAAACAATGGAGAACCTGGATGAAGCAGAAGATGGTGGCAGATGAAGAAACCTGAATGAACATTTATGGCCTAGCAGCAGAATTTCCTTTTGTATGGTTGTTACAGTACGGTTGTATATGGTTAAAATAAGCACCAGAGGCAACCAGGTATAAGGCCATTTGAAAGGCACCGATTAACCAGAGGAAATTGGAGGGCTAAAATCTGTGTGGTACAGCTTGAAAACACCTACACATCCACATACATTTACATGTCTTTAAATATGTGAAATAAATCTTTAAACTAGCTATTCATGACATATTGACTATAAATGTTGACCATCTTTTAAAAATTAAATTGATCATACTACCAAAAAATAGATTCTCCAATGATAGTCTATCTTCTCTAGTTTTGGAGAACTTCTGTAAATCAAGCCCAGTGTGCATATAGAGTACTGACCCTGAAGAATGTGTAATTTTTCATCAGGGCAATGTATTTATTGCAATAAAATACATTATTATTATTATTATTATTATTAAACAGGATTTATATAGCGCCAACATATTTCTTCATGCACGTTCATTTAAATCTAAAGGTCACATTCAGATCTCATTCAGCACTGGGAAATTTGTATTCAGAACTTGCTTCCCACATACAGTGCTCTGTTGTCTGAAACAACCTTCCGACATATAGTGATCTATTTTAGCTATACATTCAAAGTGTTGCTGAACATCCTCTATTTTAGAGGTTTAGTACATACATGAGTTTGTAGTTGCCCTGAGAAAGTCTGGATTTCCTTTTAACTTGCAGCTGTACCTTACCTTCTGGGCGGTTCATTTCTGTCCAGATTTATATGTCTAAAAGGAGTACATTGTTTTTCATGAACATTTTTTTTACAGTATAATATAATAGTATGTGTATATTAAAGTTTGAAACACAAAATCATGTCAAAATAAAAAATTAAAAAAAAAAAATTTTTTTTCATGAAAGACAATGCACTCTTTTAAACATAAATCCACTGTATTGCATTCAATACAGTTATTTTGTATTGAATGCAATACAAATAGATTTGAAACTGGCACTGCGCTGGAATTCCCGGTGACTCATCGGATGCAGAGGACGCTGGCTGGAGGAAGCAAGAAGATGGGGATCGCGAAGGAGGACGCCGGCAGATCAGGTAAGGCTCCATTTACTATTGTTTTAGCTACCCCGAGTGTGACTGGGGGTTATCGCTTTCAGCATCTTTTTTTTTTACCCCGAGTCACACTTGGGGTTACCACTGGGGAGGTTAAAATAATGCTAGGGATTCATCATGTGATTTTCACTTAAAGAGGATTTGCACTCAGCCGTATCCCTTTAACTATGTGAGAAACATAGTTGAGGATGTTATAGCTCCCACTGCACAGTGTCTGGGAAAGAGATTCCTAAATACCACCTTCCAATAGCATTGTCAATTTAATCAAAGGCAAGTCTAGGTGTAGAATGCCTGTCAACCTAAAAATAAGCTTTTGAGATGCTAGGAGAATAGAGGAAGTGCTCTGCTGCATCCAATCAAAACTTGTATGTTTAAAGGTACATTTTTTTTTTATTTACAGATTGCTTTGGTACATTAAACTGTGCTAATGAGAATTAATGCCAAATTTAGGTGTATTCTGTAATTAGGATGGTGGAACACTGAACTTACAAACTTAGAGCAAGTTTTTGAATATTCAACTAATTGCTGGAACATGGCAGCTTACAAATGGCACCCCGGTGGGGTAATTAGGAAAATCAGTTTTGTGTGAAAAAAAGTAGGAGAGCACCAAGTTCCAAGCTTGTCAAGGTATGCATTTTTTTTGTAATGACTGCCATAACATTTTAGGGGTTAAACACAAATCCTCCTTTATCAGGATTAGTTTTCTTTTGCGAGTGGAATATTGGCAGGTGGTTGGGTGTCAGACAACTTAACAAGCCAACTGATAATCACAGTACAAGATAAACTAAACCTTAGATGTAACTACCTGTCCAGAATCCACTCAACAATAAAGCTAAGCCCTGATATTGGGGAACATGTGCACAACCCCCAAAACATGATGGTTCTTGATCAACTCTTGAAAAGACTCTTTACTGTGACAAATTATAATTCATATCTGGACTAATACTATCTTGGCAATTTCAGGCCATTTCTCTACACAAGGTTAAATTATGTATAAAGCCAAAGGTCACCTCACTTCCTGTTCTGTAGACTCAGTGAGAGTATAGCTTTCTAATAAAAGCTAAATGCCTCTCCCTCTCAAGTGTACCCACTGAAATATGTCTTTCTAGTTTCTTTCCCTTTCTAGTGGCAACTCAAAATTATTAATGCACCCTTACTTTAATTTTAGTTAAACTCCTCAAAAAGGACCACTCTATTCAAATGTTACAAATAGTGCTGCTTGTACCTATAAAGATCCACTTTAAAAAGAAGGAATAGGGTTTCCTCTTATTTTATATTTCATACTAAGCATGTCTAGGTGTCTGTATTCTCTTAAGTTTCATTGTGATTGAGCAGCTTGCAATTTTTGTATCCATGTCTGTACATTTCGAAAAAGTACAAAACAAGTCACAAAAACATTAAAAAAAACACAAGAGCCCAATGTGTAAAAAAAAAAAAGACTGTTGCATGCAAGACAATATGGAACATGCAACATGCAGGAGTAAATGATTCCACAATATGAGGTCAACAAACAGAGGAAAGCAGTACATGGGAAATAATGTTAAAATAGTACTATACCACGCTTTATCAGAGAAGTAATGGACTAACTCCTCAAATCCTTTCCAGAGGCAAATGGGAAAGCAGCAACAGGGAGACAAGGACAAATGGCATCAGAGAAGCACATACAACAGTGACTATAAGGGCTGGAAGAGAACAGGAAATCTTCACCTAATGTGTTAAAACATATTGGGGCTTGTGGATCAAAGTGTGGTACAGAAATAAGAAATCCTTGATGTCCATAGAAACCAGATTTCCCAATCCTAAACTCTAGAAAGAACACAGGCGTCACAACTCCACTTTTGAAAAGGCGTTGTTACAGCATAAAATAGAGCCTAAGTATCCAATTATTTTATGCGATTGTATCCAATTAAGTTTATATTTTATTATCAAATTTATGACATAGTATCCAATCGTTTATGCCATAATCAAAGCTGAAAATTATCCTAAAAGGAGTGCAAGGAAGTTTAACTGTAAAAATTGGTTGTAATTTTATAAAAGTTCTTATATTACAAAAAAATTTTACCCAAGTATTGGGATTTTACAATTTCAATAGACTAATACATGGAATTTTTATTTCGAACAAATCTTTTAAAGTGGCTTCAAGCTGAAGCTTCAAACCTGACCTGTAAGAACCATGAAATAAACAAATATCTGCACTTTTAGATCTGACCGTTTGAAAATAATTATTCCCTGGCATAAGGAGTTAGAAATGTTGTACTTCAAAATGTATATTTTTATAGAGATAACAGCTTAATAAAAAGCCAAGTCTGGGCACTGCGTAATAGGCACACACTGAATAAGGTAAATAAGTTACTGGCCAAAAATTTAGTTAGATTAGAAGCTCCTATTCTCCCCAAAATTGACGATCCAAGGCCTGTCTGTTTTATGACACCTGCAATATATAATTCAATGCTACTAAACACGTGTAGATTGGTGATTTGGTCTCACTTTTAAGTATGCACTGCACAATTTTAGTTCATTCCTATTGTAAGGCATCCATCTTACACCCAATGGTGCGCCTTTCTACAAGAATGACTGAACTAAAAGTATATTTACTATACAAAACAATCTGTCATGTATACTTAATGATTTATGATATGTTTAAGTTAAACAGTATGTACAGATCTATTAATTTTAAAAAAAGCACACTGATGTCCACTCTCGCCAGTACCCAGTTGTGGTAGCATTCTGAAGTTCCCATGATTTTTGTAGATGTGCTATGTTTGTGGTTATATCCTCAGCTGGCAGCTATGACAAGATGATAAGTAAATGTGTCCTACATACCTCTTAATTTATGATTTCTAAGAGGAATGAGCAACCCCAAAACAACAGAAAAGGTTACCCTTTTCCTAAAATTGCACAGGGCTTACATTGTGTAGTAAGCCTAACTATAAACTGTGAATATGGAGTTCTTCTCGAAAGGTTATAGCTATGAAATAAAAGACTGACCGTTCCTTATTGAGCAAATGAGGAAACAATTTGGTATAGCTTAGAAGAAAGTGTGGTAAGATCATGTAGAGACTGAAGAAAAGATAAATTGACCTGATTTTTTTGTTGCTTACAAGAACCAAATTGGGGGCAATGTAAATCTCTGTCCCAGTGATTCCAATGATGTATAGCTCAGCTAAACAATTTTCAAAGGCCTGTAAAACTGTATGTACCCTGTTTCCCCGAAAATAAGACTTACCCTGAAAAATTTAATTATTCGTATTTTTGAGGATGCTCGAAATATATGCCCTACTCCGAATATAAGATACATATAAATACATGGACAAGAGGTGCTCATTTAAAGGAAAGCGCTATTGCTAGACATGAGAAATTGGGGCCAATGGTTCTAAAGGAAATTTAGTCACAAGAAATTCGAGATGGAATTTAGGGTTTTTGAGAGTTATGAAGATGTTCCAGAATGTGATATGACTATATTTGGATAAATGTTGACTTTTTTGTTCAAGAATAAATGTCGATTGTTTTGCATGAAAAAATAGGATATCCCCTGAAAATAAGCCCTAATCCATTTTTTGGAGCAAAAATTATTATGACATGGTTTTATTTTTGGGGAAACAGGGTAGTTGCAGAATTGCACCCATCGCTTTCATACATTATAGCGATTCATGTTATCTAATGTAGCTGCAAGTGGTTATCTAGATTTCAAAATCCCAGGCAGGTCAAGGAGACATAAAAAACTGGACTGGATTATAGAATGTACAGCTAGGATGAGTCAACCCTTCACATAGACCTGGGCTTATAGCATTGATAAGCTAGGACAATAAAAGTCAACATAGACAGTTCAGATAGACCATGTGGCCTTTATTTGCTGTCATAATTGAAAGTCTATTTGTTTATTTTAGTTGTGGATGTTGTGAAAGAATTTACCTCTTTTTATTTTTTTATTAGGCAACATAGGTGAACCAGCCTCATACCCTTAAAGTGCTACATACATCCAAAAAATGAATCAGAGCATATAGACTACCATCAGTTATTTTTCTACTTCCATTAAGAATTGCTGAGTAATACACCAGCAGTGGAAAATATGGCTGCCAGCTATGGAGCTTTAAAACCATGGTGTAGAGGAGAAATTTCAAAGTATAATGTAACATTATTGTTAATTTGCATTATATATATTATAGTCTGGGCACATATGCACATACTTCTCTAGCATATCTGCCCATCTAGTGTGCAATACTTGGGACACTCCTTAAAGAACTGTTTGGGCTCTGTGGACTGCACTATGCATTTAGCACTCACTAAAATCAGGAATGTGTTGGCTCAAGTTATTTAGGAATGTTGGGTGTTAAAAACAAATAAACAGAATCACTGATTTGGCTAAAAGATCATTCATGTGTCAGTAATTTGAGGATTTTACTTAAAATACAGCCTTGAGTCGGTTAGATTTCTTCTCTACCAACTTTGCACTTCTAGCACTCTGCAAAATTTTAAAAGTTGTTTAAAGAGCTTTTTAGGCTCAGTCAAATTGTATGCTGACTTTGATGGACTGCAATCTTCAAGTCAAGTTGTAGACTGATGATGAGTAATTTCAACAACTCACCAATCTACACAACCATTGTTGTCATAAGGGATTTCAAATTACATTTAGGCTTACCAGAGAATTGTTTTTCAATAGTTCACCCAGGTCAGAGGCTTTATCTTCCCTTTGTTAAGTGAATACATTTATCTCAATTTGTGTTTATTATACATAAGCAGGAAATAATGAACCTGCAAATCTTGGAGTAAATTATGCTCTTGCTCAAAAATGAATTTTTAATCCTGGGCATGACTTTTCCAGTTGGAGAAGATATTGTACAGTCACAAAACAATAATCCACTTACCATCCTATTGTGTAGAAAACAAATACACTCTGCTTGGGGGATAAAACAAGGCAAAATGCAGACCACAAAATGCTGGCATGCCATTACAAGAAATGTAAATGGGCTGTTAGCACAAGACAAGGGTGACACATGCTCCAAATTTTACTGTGTATCAAGAATACAAAAAAAAGCAGATCATAAATTCATAAAGCCATCCTGCTTCTGTTTTGACTTCCTTTACAGCTTTCTTTTCAGTGGCCTCAGACTATTCAGATGTCCTATACATAGAAAACTCATATAATTGTTATTTATTGGCATATAACTAACTTAACCAGGTATTTCAGGTTATACCTGTAAAGCAAATATTTAACAGAGCATTTTAACCTTTGGAAAAGCATGTGTTTTATTTAAAGCTTTCCATTTTCTCAGCCAAACTCTCTGAAAATATAATGCCTCCTAAAAGTTATTTGGGAATGTTGAGGGTTACGAAAAACCTGTAATGAGACAAATATGTAGTGCTGTTTCACTATAAACATCTTAGTTGCCTGGCTGTCTCTAACATACCAACACAGGTCTTGATCTGATTGTTCAAGGTCTGACTCAAAACTCTGATCAGCCTGGCAGCCAGCAAACAAGTGTTACTGCAATCTCTATTATTTTTTAGTGTAGGGTTCTTTTTGAATTTAACTTTTCAAAAAGAGACAGCGTTAGTTTCTTTAAACTATACGAAAAGTTTTCTTTTACTTGTATTGCATAGCTCAGCGTTTGCTGTACTTCCAGATCACTGCAGAGATTATTTCAGCAGCTCCTTTAGACATTAGGGCAGATGTTGTGCCTCTATAGGCATCTGTATTGGGCCACAGAAGGATCTGCAATAGCTATCTCTATTTTGTCCTATCCAGAATTAAGGGTTTTTTTTTTTTTTGCTGTCAGTCGAATGATGCCTTAGGTTGGGCTTTACAGGGCAATTTTGTGAAGTATAGAATGGAGATGACAATTTTCTCCTTCCAAGAGTGCTAGCTAACTGGTTGCATGATCTATTTGCTTTCATACTTACTGAGTTACAGCAACACATATGCAAATCATAAATTCTGATTGCTAATTTTCTAACTTAGCACTAGGTTAGTAATTTAGAAAAAAAAAGCCACAAAGCCAGAGTTAACCAGGCAATTATAATTAGTGAAGGCAGCCCCTTCATTTTTCTCTGAACAGGTTTTCTTTCAGGACCCATAAACACTAGTATGCTATATTTAAACACAATATGCAGAAGGTAGGCATGCATTTTGTGAGTGAAGTCAATTAAATTAAATGGGCTGCCAAACAAACCTTACATTGCAATGTAACTTTGGTAAGTAGAGGCCTCACCAACAAGTGTAACATATGTTGCTATAAAGAACACATTGTGTGTGTTGCCACAGCACAAAAATGTGACGGAGACTTAAGAGTGTTATTTAAAATAAAGATCACAGACTGTTGATCCAGGATTGCCTCATGGAATCAGGAGAGAATTTTTTCCCCCTGTTGCACCAAATTGTAAAAAGTTTTTTTTGCCTTCCTCTGGATCAACTATGTCCATGGGGTTTTATACCTGGGATATGTTTATTTCCCTAGTGGTGTAACTGATGGACTTACGTCTTTTTTAAACCTGGCTAACAATGTAATCCAGCCAGAAGTTCCTACTGGTAAGACTCTGTAATGCAGCGGCATCTCAGCCACCATGTTGCCGTTATAATTTCTAAAACATCTATTATTGTTACTTGCAATAGGAGGCAATGAGACTCCATTTTGACTGAATTCTTTAGTTTAGAATATTGTTTTATTCAATAATGCAAATAGCTACCTACTTGTGGCAGTACCAAATTTTTCTAGGAAGTGCCAAAAAGGGCTATGATATAGTACCTTTACTTAAGTCAGTCACAAAGCAGATTATCCATGCAGGATGACCAACTTTCAGCTGTATACATTTTCCAGGGTAATAAAGTGGAGGCTGGTAATTACATGTGATGTGACTACCCCAAAGCCTATATGTGGCTAGAGAAGATAGAATGTTTTTTTGAAGGAAATCTTTAATGGAAATAGTTGTTTTGTGACAGATTTTTCAAATTAGTTTTACTATTTTCCTATGCTGGAAGTCTTTATAGGCCATAGGAAAGGAAGCTCTTGAGAAAAATGCAGGGTATGTTGATCAGGTTTGATGTTTTCAAAACCAGTTCTACAGGAGACTCCATGCATCTCCCTGTTTTATTTGCAGTGAACAAATGAACAGATAAAGCACTTGGGTTAAGGCAAGTTTTTGGGCATTTGGGCAGGGTGCTAGTGGAGAGGTGGTGCATGCACATCTAGTAGGCAGACACAGAAGGTCAGGAGGAATGAGTGAGAGGTGCACAGACTCACTCTGTCTGCGGTGCGGTGGACCAATCCGAGGACTCCCCTGGTATGGGCCCTGCCAGGGAGAGAAGGAGGGAGAAGAATACCCACTCTGTGCAGAAAAAAAGAGGGGAAATTGGATAATAAAAAGTAGGAAAAGAGGAGGAAGAAAGCCACACAAAAGCTATATCATCATGTCTCATCTAAGGGAGGCTTTCCCTTAGTTTAGGATTTCTTCAGCATCTCCAATAAACATGTTGTATATACAAACTAATCATCTGACAATATAAGATCTGCTGAAGTAAAAACCATAAATGATATGTAACACTTTTACAAGTCATAAAATATCAACAAGTAAAGAACCAGAAACATTACAGAATATAACAATCAGCTTACACAAAAGGAAATATAGAAACCAAAATCTTAGTCAGATCAACTCATGGTGACAAGGACTATGGAGACAACCAAAGCATGCAGGATTAACAAAGGATACATGGACAATGTTAGTGCAAGGATGAATAGTGTTATTATATATACAGAATATTCCATATAGTTAGGATAAGTTGTAATGCAAAGCCTCTTAAAGGGAAAGTATAGGGTATACAGCTTTTTTAATAGATGCAAAAAGCATGGTACAGCAACCAACGTAAATTCTCTTTCATGAAGACACCCCAGTATATGACAGACCCTAAATAGTTATTAAGTACTTTGTAACATTTTACTGAGTCATTTATGACACAGTGTCTCGTCTGATGCTCCATATACCCATTTCTGAATTGTACGAGGGGGTGCTGAGAAGTTCCTGGCTTTACCCAGAAAAAAAAAAAAAAAAGAGAGCCAGAGTTATGAAAGAATACATTTATTCAACACATTCCCCCTGAGACTGATGCATTTGGTACAGCGTAGTTGCAGCTTTTCTAGACCGTTCGAATAAAAATCCTTTGGTTGGGCCACAAACCAGCTCTTAGCAGCATGTTTGACGTCAGAAATGTCCTCAAAACGTTGCCCCTTTAGGTGTTTGCCAGGTCAGATGAGAAGGGTGGATGGTGGACCAATTGGAAACCCCAGGTTTATCACCACTAATCCTAGACATGCGCAAGCTTTCAGCGAAGTGGGTGCCGAAATGTTTGAACAGTGGTCAGAAGAAGGAACGAGTTGAAGCATCCAAAGCCGTTTTGGCTCATTTTGAAGCTGGACAGGACTTTTTGGCTAGGTTAGTGATTGAGGATGAAACCTGGCTCCACATCTATGATCCTGAAATCAAAGAACAGTCAAAGGAATGGCGCTGCAGCGGGTCCCTGCAGCCGAAGAAGTTCTGAACCCTGAAATTGGCCAAAAAAGTCATGGCGTCCATTTTCTGGGACAAAGACGGTATTCTGTTAGTGGACTACCTACCTCAAGGCTCTAGCATCACCGGACAGGATTATGCTAACCTCCTAGACCAGCTGAAGGAGGCAATTAAGATGAAACACTGTGGAAAATTGACCAAAGGCATCCTTTTTTTTGCAGGACAATGCACCTGTGCACACCTCCAACGTTGTGGTTGCCAAATTGAACACCCTGAGTTTCCAATTGGTCCACCATCCCCCTCTGCTCACCTGACCTGGCCCCTTCGGACTATTACCTGTTCCCGAATTTGAAGAAACACCTGAATGGGCAACAATTTGAGGACATTTCTGACGTTAAAGAAGCTGTTGAGAGCTGGTTTGCCACCCAACCAAAGGACTTTTATTTGAGCTGTCTAGAAAAGCTGCAACTACACTGTACCAACTGCATCAGTCTCAGGGGGGGAATATGTTGAATAAATGTGTTATTTCATAACTCTGGCTCTCTTCTTTCTGGGCAAAGCCAGGAACTTTTCAGCACCCCAAACTGAAATAAACAGCGAAATGAAATATGCATTACCACACACTCTAAGCAGATTGTGTTTACATATGTGGAAGAGTATAGATTGCCTTTAATATGAAAATGCTATTTTGGTATTAAAATCTCAGCACATGAACAATTCGGAGATGTACATAAAATTTCAGAATCATATTTTAAAGTTTCAATTACTGAGCTAGCCATGTATTAGGAACAGAATGGTTAAAGTCTTGCAGAATTTCAGTTTGTAAGTAATCCAACAATAAAATGTACTTTCAAGACAAGAGCAGGCTTGAAGACTAGTAGATGTATGTGAACCTAACATTATGTGCTCATTGGTGCCTTTCTCTAGTGTTCTGCATTAATAGGGCAGCTTAAAAATGAAGAAAAAGTTTAATTGTTCTAGAAATTAGACTCCCACCTCCTGAGTATAAAAAGATGGTTATGAGCAGTGTAATTCCCAAAATATATCATTCTCTACTTTAGTACTCTGTACGTTAAACCTTAAATAATCTACTGAAGCTGTTCCAATGTGTTTTTCCAATGTGCACAAAGGTGCGCTTCATGTAGCAATGCCATGTTATATATTGTGTGTAAAGTAGGTATCATGTTTGTATATTCCTATTGCCATAACAGAAAGAATTTGAAAATATTCTACTGGGCACAATGGCTATTTGTCTGTGCAGGCATAACATACTGCATTTATGCTACAGCTTTTAGTAGATGTCAATGCCTTAAAATCATTGTTTGGATTATCTGCCTCTCTGGCACAAAGATCTCAGGATTCACCAAGACAGATGTTCTCATTTCACCCCAACACATATTGTTGATATTTACTCTATTCATGCTAATTGATATAAAAGGGCTCATCAGCATTCTTGAAATAATGGGTGTGTGCCCTTTAGATGTTTAGTAGAATTGTGATATTTAAAGCCCTGAGAATGAAACGTGGCATCAGACTTCATAAGTCAGCAGTCTGGAAGGAGCTAATAGGAGAACGTTTCTCAATTATTAATTGGGTGTGGAATGATTTGACTTTATATATATTATATGGATATGAACACACTCAGTAATTTATATATGTATTAAGGTATTTTGCTAACCTTAAATATATAGTTTATCCAGTTACATTTAACCACATAAAAGGATAAGTAATTTTTGGATTTAAAATGGTACTCAGTGGGTATTGCTTGGCAGATGGTCCTAAAATGTATCTGGTTTTCTAACTTAACCCTGTAACAGCTATACAGAATTTCTGCAGCTGTAACTTGTATAGTGATTCAACAATCCTAATAATCCAGTGTGTAACTGAAAGATCACAACTACAAATGGTTTAAACTAATACTTGAAAAAAAAAATTTTTATGATTAGATGGTTTGTATAACTGCACATTACACTATCCATTTGCGGCAGCAAAGAATAAGTATTTACGCAAGGTTGAAGAATTAAAAATGCTGTAGAATTCTGGGCAAAAACACAGAATTGCCATTTTGTCAAAAATTTTGCAAAGGCCAGTTATTGATAGAAAAAAAAAAGGGCAGCTGCTAGGGTCTATCCGCATATTTATAAAAAAAAAAAAAGTCAGGGGGGTGGCTCTTTGACAGTTAGAGTATAAAAGCTATGGCTGATGTACATTCTTCATCATCATCATCGTACAGGCCAGGCACTTGAAGGGCTACAGTTGAGAGGAAATACTGGATTCTATTTACAGCATGGCAATACTTTTATGGCCCTTATAGTGCAGCCTGCAAGTATGTGTATCTTACAAGGGTACTGTGTACAGCGACAATTCCCTAGTTAAGTTTTTTTTTTTAACTCACTCTTTTGCTCGTCTCACCTCTTAACCTTCTCTGAACTAAATATGCCTTTTTCAGATATTTCCTTTTTTGTGCAAAGTTGTGTGGGTAGCAAGTGATTTTAAAGTGAATGTGTAGGGGTAGAAAAAACTTTTCTGGTTGCACTTTGGTTACTGCTCATCTCTTAATTGGTTCCAAAACTTGACCAACAGCCTCTCTCACTATAGGCGGATCAAATGGAAAGTAAATTACAGCGCAACCATGTCAACGGGTTGCTGTTTGCATATAAGAAAACCTCTAAGTTTTACAATTCCTATTCCTTTCAATTGGTACTGCAAGTATGCATAGGTTGGTGCCTGCTTTACCATCTTGTAGCAATATTATGGAGAGTATTCAGCCAGCAAAAGATGACAGCATATGAGCAAATGTGATCCAGTTTTCTATGCAAATTATTTGGAAGTAGAGAAAGACTGGTTAATGAACATGGTCTGCGAAAGCACAAATGAACAACACATGGCAAATGTTAGAAAATAGAACCACTGGAAAGAAACTGGCAAGGACTGTTGCCAAGTTGAAACATGGTAAAAAGACAATTTGTTTTAACATGAAAATCTGTAAAAAGTGTTCTGATAATACAAGACGACCAGTTTCTTACTTAGTCTTAAAAAGAATATACAGGTTGACAATCGAAAATCTGGCCATCGATAATATGGTTCCTTCAGTTTTCTGGCATGAAATTTGGAGCGCATTTTCAATACAGGGACTGTAGTACACTGTTTGGCCACTTGTGTGTTGATGGGGCTGTTCTGCAGAAACAGCTATTAGGTCTTGCTTGCTACACTAAATACACGTTGAGACGTCCCTGCTGCCTGCTCCCTGGAACTGTGCCAGATGCCTGCGGGTGCTCCAAGAGGAAGGCTGGCCTGTGTGTGGAGGTCAGTATAGCCTTCAAAAATCTGAAATTTTCGAAAATCCAGCACTCCTCAGGTCCGGAGGTTGCCAGATTTTTGAATGTCAACCTGTATAAAGTGTTTTCAAAGAGTGCAGATTTTCAGCAATCATAGCAGTGTTCACCTTACCTTTCATATTTTAACCAAAATATCCTCTTCAGAATTTATCTTATCATATTAAAAAATAAAGATTGGTAGATTAGGCACTATAATAAAGCTACATACACACACACTACGAATGTCACCTGTGACAAACTGTTGTGCTTGTCTTGGGTAAAAATCTAACATGCATAGAATGGCCCATGACTGAGCAAGGATGACTGCTATACTCTATCCATAGAGCAAAACAACACTGTGTGCACAATGCTCATTCACTCCCCTGCCAATAGAAACAATCACAAAAATATTGTTTCCAGTGACAGAGTTCAGACGTCTGTAAAGGACCCAAGAGTGCAGTCACTGAATGTAATTATCTATTCTCTCTAAGAATAAACATTCATGTTATCAGCCAACTGTAAATTCTGTTCATATACAACTTTGACCTTTAATATCTGAAACCTTATTTGCAAGCATTCTTCTCACGCTAAAACACTACTCACTGAACTTCTCCTCCAGTTGGTCTGAGTAAACTTGTCATTCTGCTTTAACTTCTCCACCTTGGGTTCTTGCGTTTCTTTCTGGCATTTACATCTTGTTTTCTGCAAAATGGAATGGAATTTCAGAGAACAAAGGGGGACAACATTATAGCCAAAGCAATGCCATGATGGCAAGACAGCTAACACATTTTTAAGCAATGACAATCTCCATCATACTTTTGTGACATTTTTTTGTATTGCAGCCTAGGATAGTAAACACCACAGTACTGTATGGCACCACTTTTGGCCTTGGGTCACAAGAAGGCATGCGTTTGTGGGTAATTGGCCACCAGCCTTCCCCCTTCACCTTAGCGAATGCTTGGGGAAAGCACTTAAGCTGCGTACACACTTCCAATTTTTATCGTTCAAAATGAACGACGAACGAACGACGAACGATCGATTGGGCAAAAATCGTTCGTAAAAAAAGTAACCAACGACGCCGACGAACGAGGAAAGTCGTTGGAAATGAACGACCGGACCGGCGGATCGGACGACGATCGTTGACCATCATTCGTGTGTACGATCGTTCATTGATCGTCCATGGTCTGAGCATGCGTGATGAACGAACGTTCGTTCACTTCCTGTCGTGCACGTCACTCCCTGTATCGCTCAAACGATCGCATCTATTGTGTGTACAATATCTACGAACGATCGTGTCGTTATCTGTATGTACAGGATCGGTGCTATACGATCGTTCGCAGATATCGTGCAGGATCGTTCGTCGTTCGTTTAACAACGATAATAATTGGAAGTGTGTACGTAGCTTTACTCTATCTAGCTTATCCTTATCTAGCTTATTTCCTTAAATGAATGAGAGGCTACTGTGTGACCAAAAATTTAAACAGTTGATTGGCAGGGTTTCACCAATAGGTTACTATAGTTTTCCACTTTCTGTCCTAACAGAAAACCTCTATACCACGTTATTTAGAAAAAACATAAAGGTTTAAAGAAAATAAGCTTATAAGGAACATATTTTTCCATTTAATATTTACTACAAGTATGCAAGTCCAAACATAAGAAATGGTTCAATTTTAAATTCACAATGTAATGTCACAGAAAATTAGAGTATGGTTATTTCACTCTTTTTTTTTCTCCTATGAACATGATTTAGCACATGATCATTTTATCACGTCATTAGCTTTTCACCACTGAGCTTTGAGGTACAAGAGATTGCAGGAAGGCAATACCATTATTTAACCATATACAATGGTAACCATGAGAATGACTTAAATGCTTTTGAAAAAAAAAATTATTTACTAATAGGACAGCTGCTCACCAGTTGTTCCTGTAATTGTTTTATCATTTCATCCTTTTTTCTAGATTCCTCTTTTAGTTGCTGGATCTCTGTCAACAGGTCTTCAGTCTAAACAATAAGGGTAAAATGCTATAATCCTTTATTACTAGACACATAATGCAGCAAACACACCTGTTCACCACCCAAATTTGTTTCAGCATATATTAATGTGTTATAAAGATTGATTAATGAAAGCGACACAAAACTACAGGTACTTATAATAAAAACAGTCCTTGTACATTAAAAATTGGCACAGAAATCTCTTTTACTACCACATTTAGTTTTTTTGTTAACTGTGGAAGAGAATGTGTGAGGTAGATATACAAGTTTATGTACAAATGCAAAAACATATGCATTATATTTAATTTGTCATAAATCATGCATATTAACTCAACATTTTAAAGAAAGAAGACTATTCTGAGTATACCATCTCATATACAGTAATAATGTGTGTATATATATATATATATATATATATATATAAATTTTATATATTATATAATATTTTTTAAATACACAAAACAAATTCACAATTTGATGTTTCTTTTTTAAGAATGTGTTTTAAGTGTATTTAATAAAGAACCAAAAGATTTTTTATTGATTAATTTTTTATAAATGTGTGGATCTAGATTGATTCAGTCCAACCTTTTTAGCCAGGTGCACCCAGCAATATTCTGTAACTGCCAGCTAGAGAGACGGTGGAAAAATATTGTAGGGTGAGCATTAGAAAGCTGTCAGAATTTTAGGAGTTACTGGATTCCTATGGCAACAACTGGGAACACTAAATATGATAGAAATAACGATAAGAATATGCCCTGGAAATGCTTTTAAAAGACACATTACTCAACAAATCGCTAAACAAGTTTCAACGCAGGAATCTGAAACCAAATAAATGAAATCCAGTACATTGGCACATTACTGGTTAGGTATACAGGTATAGCAGGTTATACAAACAGTCTGCTGTTACATTAGAAGCATGTATTCTCTAAAATTAGTTAGAAGCAAGTGAGGATAGTCTACCTTCAAATGTGTCTCTGCCTCGATATGCTCGGCTGTAGTTGGCATACAAAGCTGTAAGTCTTGTACTGGCGACTCTGGGTCATCCCCCTATATATTAAAAAAATGAACAAATTATAAAAACTCTTTATGGCTAAATAGTGCATAAAAGAAAACATTCTACATATTACAGTTTAAATATATGACACAGAATAAAATACATAACATATTAGGAACTAGAACTGTTACAGCAAGTGTTTTAATCTGACCTCAAGCAATCACATACACAGCTAAAGTCAATATAAACATGCATTGCTTTACCAGCCAAAAGATATATAAATGTATTAGCCAAACAATATATCACAGTCAACAACCTCACTTTTCTCCACTGTAGGTAAAACATACCTGACATTTATCAAATCATTCCCAGATTAATAAAGCTTTAGAACTTTTAACCCCTTACTTGTAGCTTTACTGGTCAACAGGTTGGTAATAAGGGGTTAGGCTATTGGGTCACCCAATGTGTGGCTGGGCAAGCATAAAAGACATGGAATATTGCCCAGAGATTTTCTGGAAAATATCTGTACAACTAGATTAAAATTAAGATACGTCTTACAGGCTCTTTACATTTTTTTATACTTCAAGAGCTCAAATCATAAATTTTAACTATTGCATTTACGTTATTTCACATATATCAGTTCCTTTACTTAAGCCAAGTCGCACTAGTAGTGTTCTCCCCAGCCCCTTTAAGCCGGGCGCACCAAGCGCCATTTTTCATTACGCCCCGGCTGTCACAATATAGGGGCCGCCACCCTTCTACAGCTTCTTCCCACCCAGCTTAAAAAAAAAAAAATCTGGGGAGAACATTGCACTAGCAATGCTTGTGCTGTGGACAAGCTCCCATTAATAGGATTGCTAAGCAAAGCCAATACTAAACATGCCTCCATGCCTCGCTCTTTTGACAACCAGATGAGCAAGTTTTTATTGATAGTGATATACTGCAGGGTGTCCACCACTCATCTAGCCAGGTAGTAATTCATGGAACCAGGGCAGTATTTACCCAAGTCTGTATAGCAATCTTGTGGTTGGACAGCTAATAAAAATGTACCGTATATTTATATTTCATGCAGAGCTAAATAAAATACCTACTTGTTGCAGTAAACGCTTTAGCTTTAAAAGCTGTGTTTTTACAGTGGTGCAGTCTTGGACCATGTGTCTCAGAGTCATTTCATCCAGCATGACAGTGTTTTCTTGTAAGCCAATTGCCTGAGGAGATCTTGGCGATAGCGGGCTACAATAGGGACTCCCGTAACCGTCTTTATGATCAGATTGTGACTCCAGGCAAGAAGATCCCCTGTAAAACAAGAAATAAATACATATAATAGTGCATACCGAGTCCCCAGAAGTATCTGTGTGAGAGACCAATAAAAAAATAATATTAGGCAGCAATCACCCCAAATCAGAGAAAGGAAATCCCACTTTGCTTCTATCAGCATGTTACTCCATTAAAAAAACATCCACTATAAGCCTTTACAGTAGACAACAACAGTACAATTTTAGATTTTCTTCTTATTATTAAACAAATAGTGAGAATGGCTCTCTTCTATGAGCACAAAGACAAAGCAATACAAACCTGACAGAAGTTCCCACCATTCCCTGATCTGTCTAAAACAAGAAAAATGCTTTGGCTGGAGATCTATTGTACTTTGAAAAAAAGAGATCCTCCTTATGACAATGATAACGTACACCTATTATGTTACACACCTGAATATGATATTGTTGCCTCTAAATCATGCATGAAATATTTAAAATGTCTTTTAATTTTCAATGGGAAAATTAAGCAGAACATATTTTGTGGGCAGAAAGATCACAACTGTGAATGATTTGAAGGTGTTCCATAGATTGCTCTGTGTTGTTATAATTATTTGTTCTTGTCACAAAGCACTTATCCAGAGCATTACATATGCAAGAATATATGATCTTAAAAGCTTTTGTGTGTAGGCAACTTTGTGCCAATATAACATAAAGGGTTGTAATTTGTGAACGATAAACTCAGACACCTTTGGGGAAATTTCCAATTCATCTGTTAGGTTCAATTTTTTGTACTTGGCCAAAAGGTTAAAAAAAAAAAAAAAAAAAAAAAAAAAAAAAATTAGAGGTTTTTAAAAAAAGAAAAAAAAAAAAAAAAAAAAAAAAAAAAAAAGTTACGTAGCTTGTAAAAAGGTCAACACAAATATAAAAAGAACAAGGTAAACTTTTTTATAAAGGCAATAAGACAACCAAAGCACAATGCAGACAAACGTGACAATAACACCTCATAATTATTTCTATTACTGAAAGAGTTAAGGCGTAAGGAATTCTGCTTGCTAATAATGTCATGTTAACGCCACACCTATGGTAATAGTGGAAATTAGGTAGAGGTACTTGTTTCGGATGTAATATTAGAAATGCTTTATTTAGAACACAGCATAGCTTTCTAAACTAAGGAAATGATCTGACAAAGGTTTAACCATGTATATAATACTCTGCTCATGTAATATAATGTACTCTGCTCCTCAGCCCTGTGTTAGGACCATGTTGGTCATGTCAGATGGCGCTTTAAATAGAACCGGACACTTTGCCCTGAATGGTAAAAGGTTGTGTTCAACTGTAGCCAATGTTTTGGAGAATGGTTATCTCCCATTACTGAGATTTCCATTACTTTCTGTCCTGGAACACCTGGACAAGAAATGGCTGGAGCAGTTTTCACCAAGAGCAGTAAAACATTGGCTGAGATACTAACCCCCCCCCCCCCCAAGGTAATATTGATAATTTTTTGGGGTGGACTTACACTAAAATAATTGACTTTGTTTAGAGTAGTGAGACATTAAAGTTCCTTATCAGAGTAATTTTTGCTGATCCAGGTTGGTAAGTCCTCCCTTAACTTTTCATCCAGACAGGTATACTCTTTGTAGGATTTTCCCACACCTATTGTTCTAATGACAACTCACATTTTTGTCTTAGTGGCAATGATAAACTTACAAATAGAACAGAGAAATCAATGAAAACAATGATTCCCTATATTTTCCAAAATAAAAATGTTTACTGTTACATACACTTTAAGTTAGGCTGAAGGGCTGAAATTCAAACTAAAACAAGTTTTGCGGATTACTTACCATTTCTGCAGGAGATCTATACACTTACGGGGCCTGCACCTTCCAAGTCAGACACCAGGTTCCTTTCTGTGCAGGAAGCGGCTTGTTGCTGCCACTAGAAAGCACCATTACAGACAGGTAAGTGGCTTTGCATTCAGCTTCACAAGCCGCCAGTCACCAGTCAAAGAGCTGAGCATCTTTCTGGACAGAAAAGGATTATGACAGATGATTGAAGGGTGCAGGCTCTCTCGCCAATTCACTGATCTTTCAGGAAAGGTATACATAATTGAAGTTCAGCTAAATGGTCTGCACTCTAAATGTTGTAATTCTTTACAAACATCTCTCTTTTTCATTTTTTACAATCAGTCATACATTTTTGGATGGCTGGTCATACCTGCCATTGTGGTAGTGCTCAGGATTGCTTAAGTGGTATTGCTCTTGTCCATTAAGTCGAGGAGGATTTCTTTTCCAAAACAATTTTTGTTGCCTTTGATTCCGATCAGATCTCTCAAAGCGACTCATATTTTCACCTTCACCTACAATGCAAGCCAATTTAAAAAAAAAGTAGTTTATTTTCATGAAAAAACATATTGTAAAAACAAGGACTTGAAATGTTACATTAACCTGTAAAGAGGACCTGAATAACCATTGTTGTATGTTCACAAAAAGTCCAGAGCAAAATCCAGAGATTTATTCATTATCAAAATTTCATGAAGTCAAAGACCTACACCATATAGGAAACACACATATATATATATATATATATATATATATATATATATATATATATATATATATATATATATTACTCATGTAATTTATATATATGTGTATATAAATTACATGATAATATAAATGTGTCTATAAATTACATGAGCAATAGTATAAAAAAAAAAAAAAAAAAAACACAACAACACTCTATATATAAATAGGAAATCTGAGATCAAATCAGGTTTCACTGTTCTTTTCTGGTACAATGCTACTGCAGCAAGAAAGAATTCTTCCACATAGAGAGAAGGCTGCTCTGTTTCAGTGGTGTTCATTTTAACACAGAAGCGAAAACCTCCTATTTCAGTAATGGGAGTGCTCAAAGCAAGCCTGTAAAAGTTAAAACTTCTCTATAGGAGAGCAGGAAACAAACGTTGCACTGTAGAAGAGTAAAGAAACTAACATACCAGACACAGCCGAGCTGAAGGAAGGAGATGGTGATAAATAAGTTTAGACTAAACTTTTCCTTCTAAACGCCATCAGTTACTTACCCAAACAGCAGAGTTACACAAGGGAAACATTGTGTCATCCCGATGAGTCCTGCATTACTGCATACAAGACATTTATCAAACAGGCCTTCCTTCCTACTGAATTCCCACCCTCCGTGCGGTTGGGAATGAAGCCCAGTTTTGTCCTGTGACTTCAATAATCCTGCCCTAACTAACAACATGCATAGCTTGCAGGCTAGACTGCAGTCTTTAAATAGAAGCACCTCTCACAGTCAGACAAACTTTTTGAGGAAAGGCTTCTGTGACACAGCTCGAACTTTACTGATAGGATTCCTAGACGTCAAGAATGTAAGCAAAGCATTTGATTTTATTTTAATAAGAAGTGCTGCTGCAATCAACAAGCACATTCCTGCAGTAAAAGGATTGGGGAGATTAATAAGTGACGCGAAGCAGGACTCTTCATGTAAAATCATGCTTTGAATGCATGACAGAAACCTAAAACATTCTTTAATTAGCTTCTCTGCTCCTTTCTGGTTTAACAAGTCATCTGAAAAGGAAACCATAGCAAATAGTGAACAAGTCTAATGTGCATCACTGCCTCGCATTTTTTCTGTGTAAACTAATTGAGTTGTATAGTAACAGAGAAGGTTGTGCAGAGGACCTGCAAATCGCAAGCAGTGGGGAAAAAAAAAGGCCTATCTGCACTTTTATGTGTAGACAACTAAAGTGCTCAATATTTCAAGGGAATTTTATTTTCTTTCTATGGAATACAATGGAAACTCACCCAGCCTTAACATGAACAGAATAACGGCTCACTCCACCCCTTCTGCGCCAGGAAGAAGTATCACAGGGGTGTAATCTCTACCTAATTAAATAATTGATTTTCCCAACATGGAATACCAACATGCAGTAGTTGATTATCTCTACCACATGGCGTTTTGTATGTCGGATGTCCTTAACCCAGGGACTACCTGTATTGTCAGTAGGTCATTCTGCTATGCTACTAATTAAGATACTACAGGCCACATGTGTCCCGTGGGTCACCAGTTGCACAGCTTTGATCTATGCTATAATAAAAGGATTCTGAAAGAAATATCTGCCATTTCAGACCTTCTTCTAAATAATGCTAGTTGCCTGAAAAATAATAATTAAAAAGCCACTGATGGATGTAGATCAGGAAAGTCAGAGTGGAATCAGGACGCCTAATGTGAATACATGTTTATGGCCATTTCGCTTAAGTTACATACACACATCAGATAATAGTTGCCCATTATGTACGGTTGTGCTCCTTCCTGGTAGAAAATCCGACTTGTGTACTGCGATCCCCAGTGACCGATCAGGAATGACCGCTGTGCAACTCTATGGAGCGGGTACCGCTTGCTTATCCTCCCACCTCCTCTCTTTTCCAGCGACAATCATCTGACTTACATCAGACATCTGTACAAGACTTTAGAAGGTATTTAGAATGACTTTCGAAAACTTTTTATTTATTCCGATGAAGTTAACACATAGAACTTTCCTCTTCTACATGTTTAACCTCCATTGGGGAAATTTCCACCTTTTTGTTTATATCACATCTAGAAAAGATAATAGAAGCAGGGGTCTCTGGGAGATTATAAACAAATCTGATCTTAATTACCTATCTAGAATACAGGTGGAAATCTCACATCCCTTTTAATCCTGTGGTGTCATGAAAATAGGGCAAAACTCCTAAATGGGGGAACCCATTGAAAAAAAAAAAAAAAAAAAAAAAAAACATCTTTACTTGCCAATAGCTTTTCATTGTGCACCACTGCCACCCTATCTATAAATATCAAGGCAGCGGGGTTACATGATGGAGCCAGGCTTTGTGCTTTATATGTATAATGTATGCATTTATATATGTGTATTTTTAAAAGCAGTGGTATGGCTGCGACTGATTCATAAATGTGCCCATTAGTAATTTTATTATAATAAAAAAAAAAAAAAAAAAAAAAAAAAAATTGTTATAGTTTCTGCACTTAAAGCAATTTTAAAAAAAAAAAAAAAAAAAAAAAAAAAGAACTGCCTTGTTATAGTGACAGCCGAAAACTAACCAGGGTCACATGGCTGGTCCTCTGGTATTTCCACATCCAGCATAAGGTCATCCTCTTCCAGGTCACAGGTCTCAATATTATTGAGGATGTCCTGTGAACAAACAAAATATATTAAAACACAAAATAAATGCAGGAACCAAAAGAAAGGCAACTTTGGAAAATTGTGATCCAATACTTGGAAACGATGAAGCAGAACTCATTGGCATGGTTAAGGAGGCTACCATCACGAGAGGTTATTCATCCAAAGCTTAAGGAACCCTAAAAACTTCTGAAAAAAACCCAGGGGTCCAATGATCCCTGGACGAGAATTACCTGTACAGACTACAGACTTGTACAATGTACGCCTGTATAGCATCAACACCAATGCAGAATAAACAAATGTCTTCTATTTGCAGTAGGCAAATTTAATGATCAATTTGTTTTTACTATCATGGAAATGTTGCAATTTACAAATTAAATGCCAGATGAGCAGATAGGTGATTGAGAGCTAATAAAATAAGTGTTTCTCACAGTGAACATTTATTTAACAATTTCAGCAGGGGTTTGTGCAGCTCGTCAGGATCCATTTGAACTGAATCACTTTAATGTAGGTGCACTGCAGCAAATCATTAAAGACTTCATCGAACCAGTCTGTCCGGCAATTGGTTTTGACTTTGTACAGTCTCTTTTGTGCAACCAAGGTTCTATATAATAGAACAACAGAGGCAATTGTCTTTTTACCTCCCAGCAAAATATACAATTGAGGAGACAAAGAAATGGGAAGGTATATTTTGTTACTGTCCACATTTCAGATACAAGATCTTGGAAATCATTAAAAACAACCTGTTTAAAGATCTGAAACAAAGGGAACTCAAATGACTGCACTGTCATTTAAAGCACAAAACTTTAAATCCAACACAAAAAAAAAAAAAACACTATAAAAACATTGCACAGATATCCTCAATCCAAAGACAACTGTATAAACGTTTTTTTTTTTTTTTTTACACTAACAACATAATTAACGTAAAGCCAACATGTTTTTAGTAGAAAAGAATTAGTCACTTTTGCTTTTTTTTTGAATGACGGGAAATTTTTCTCCACATCCTATTCCAAATAGGGTAATGGAATCAAGATCTATTTCCAGAAGGTAAAGGAAATCCCCCAAATTGTCTCCAGAGCAAATGTATACATTGGCAAATTTCCGTTTTGTTCAGTAGACACATCTAACTCTTGCATGTCCTTCTGCTTTTGTCTCAGCGACTATAGGCATCAGGACAAACTTCTCAAAAGTGATTTCCCTACACCATCCAAATATATTTTGCCTAGAGATACACTAAGTTCTGGATAGGGAAGGTCAGTAATAATATGTTTACTAGTTTAAAAAAAAAATGTTACCGGTGTCCCCATTGGCAACTTTTTTATACTTTTAACAGAGCCAGAAATATTCTTCATTACTACAGATTACTGGAGTAAGGTTGCTTTGTCTAGATACAAAAAAAAACATAAGCTCTGTAGCTATGGTTCACAAAACCTTTCTATCCAACGATTTTACTCTAACATAGGTTAATCATAACGAATTGTAGAAAATGAGCTTTCCTAGGCTGAAATACAAATCTGATTATGGGGTTTGAAATGCACCCTGCTGTTGCTTGTACTATCAAATGTGCAGAATGACAAAAACTGATGTAACATCTGCCCATTTGGTGATTTCAGCCTCTGGATAGGAGAAGACACTGTAGCATAGGACATTGAACCTGTTGCTCAAACCCAGCATCAATGCAGACAAGCTGGTTGAATGTGTAGCCACCAATGAGTAAAACTCCTACAGGAATCCATACCAGGCACCTGGAGAGCTTTTACTATAGGATAGAGGGAAAGACATATCTAATGAGAATACTATGTTTTATGTCTGGGGAAAGTTTCTTACTACTACTAGTGAAACCAAAGCATAAGAGCAATAGAAATGTCTGTACCAACGATGGAGGACACATGTAACATCCGGATACCTGTGCTGAAGATAGAACTAAACAGGAAGGTAATAAAGCCCCCAGCGAGAAGATCCCAACACCCCATTCTAACAACCACATTCTGAATCAGTCACTGCAAGGCTGTACTAAAACATCCCTAAAATTCTCTTCATGTTTTCAGTACTTTGACAGTTCAGTAGTTATTTCTCTCAGGTGTGTTGTGGTAGAGTTCTATAGAAGACTTGAAAAAAAATTTATAGAGGTCAAACTACAAGTAGTGTTGCTCCCACAGATTTTTTTAATCGATGAAAGACAACTGTAAGCTGCCAATTATGACTGTATTATCTTTGTGCATAGAAATTTTCTCAGCACAATTAGCATGTCAGATTCTATTCATGCATACTTTTGATTACACTGACATTAAATTGAAAAAAAGCTACTTTGTAGATGATGAACAAAAGGTAGAAATAAAAGGCAAAAACTATCACATATTATAAAAAGCACAAACAAAACAGCTTCACAAGTCTTACAGCAAATATAAAAACAAAATCAAGCAGCTAGCAGGGGTAATAAAACACTTTGTTCAGATGAACAGCTCATTGCTGCTTTGTACACAGACCACATTAAAACATGTTACTGCGCTACCAATCAAACTCTTATTAGAACAACATTTGTTATGGCAATGGTAATGGTAATTGTTTAAAGTATAGGTTTTGCTAGGAAATGGTTGATTTTGTTACTTTCAGCTTTGCTTTCAGAAATGTGCTAGTCCATCAAAACAAGTATATGGCTATGGTAGGGACATTAGATTTACAGCCCCACCAAGGGACATTTCATTACAAGAATTTGGACTCTGCACAGTCTTGCTTTTTATGCTGGCAATATATAAATAATATTTTGTAAAAGGTCTGCCTTGTCAAATAAATCAGTACATTTCTCCATGTTTTATTCCTTCTAGTACAGAAAAATAATGATCAGTCCAAGATCCTGTGTGCTCCTTATTTTAGGTTGTCTGCCTCTGGTGCATTGAAATCTCCAACAGTGTTGTCTGTCATGTAACATTCTAAGGTGGATTACAGAACATCAACCTTTTCTAATTTCTAAAATATTGGGGCAGATACTCCATAATCCGTCCGAGGAAAGCCCTTTAGATTTCAGTGTAGTAGAAGCTGAAACAAGAACTAAGTGCAGCATCAAAACTGAAGGAAATGTGTATTACGTGTACTTTAAATGGCTTGACTGCATTATTTACAACGATAGAGAGCTACTCAGCAAATCATGTCAGGTATGACAATGCTACCAATATCCATCAAATGTAGCAATTTAGATGAATATTTCCAGCAAAGCTAAAAACAACTGATGAATAAATGAGGGAAAAAAAAACAAACATAGCACCATCAACCCTATCTAGCTGCTGCATGTTGGCAACAGATGAATTATACAGTAAAATAATCTTGTGGCATAAGGCCATGAATTGTCAATGGAGTATTTTAGATGTTATTAGCTTTAATAGGTAATTGCTGTGAGAGTAGCATTTATCTTATCTACATTATAATATATAAAACAAAATAATGCTAGAATACTGAATATATCAATTCTACCACAAGAGGGCAGATTACCACAATGAACAAACAATCACACTTGGAATGAAGGGAAAAATAAAAAACAAAAAAAAAAACTCAAAAACAAAACAAACAAACAAAAACGTGTGTTCTTTGTAGGTGCCTCTAATACAAAAAGAAAAAAAAACATAAACAAGTAACATGCTAATTGTAAGCATGATGTAAATTCAGATCTAGATCATTCCGTGTTTTCTTTAGAATTTGTAACCGTAATCAAGATAGAACTTAAATATAAATTTGTCAGTCAGGGCAGCATTACACTAAAAATAAAATATGGAAGAACAGCTTGTTAGTACGCAGAGCAGAATGCCTGAGGGTGGCACAGTGCTAGCAAACACAAAGAAGAGAAAATTTATATAGACAACCAACAGATGTTGACAACATGCACAGTTACAGATAATACATACAATTAAACCCACCTCTGTCCAATCTGTAGCCCTTCCATTATGCGTGAGGATAATGTCAATCATCGGATTACTGATCTGTGATATTAGAGGTGGTGATCGCTATATATTAATTTCATCAGATTTAGTTGGCTGTTGTTGGCATTATCAAGGCATAACCTTTAATAGTCACACATGTAACACAGCGATGGAGCAGTCTAGGAAAGTAGGCCATGGCGGTCAGTCTCTGATTATTCAAGGATATCTTGCCAAACATAAAGCTGACTTAGGAGGAGGGGTTGGTAAGGTGGGGGCTTCATGGGCCATCTGATACCCAGATGTCAATCCCATGTCCATTTGTAATATGATACTGGATGACAGCCTCTTACACGCACACCACATGGAGGTTAATGGAAGCAAGCTATATTAGAGCAGATATTCTTACAATACAACAACTCTTACAGCTGTCAATGTATGCCAGCTTGAAGGAATAATATAGGAACCTTTCATAAAAGCCAGGTTCATCCATATGTGGTGTGGTTACATTGCACTAAGGCAATCCCCAATCATATGAATGGGCTGCCTAATACATCAAACAAGATACAGGTACTATTGAATTCAAGAACCAACAAAACACTGCTGTGAATTACCATGTGGTGGGGTGCAGTGAAATTCATGTCCACTGGTAATATGCACCTAGGTACTTTTAAAAATGAATGGCACTGAAGATTGTTGTGAGTTACAGCAATGGAAATTTGTTTAAAGCGTACCTAAACTCAACATTTTTTTCTTTACATAGAAGGGTAGACAACCCTTCTATATAAAGTAAAAATGTTTTTTTTTTTTTTTTTTTTTTTTTTAGTGCAAAACCCCAATTTTTTTTTTTTCTGGGAGGCTTTGACTGGGCATGCGCAGAAGGAGCATCTTTTTATCCAAGGGGAGAGATGCCGATCTCACGCATGCAGTGAACTCAGCTCCCCCCTCCCCCCCCCCCCCCCCCCCACAGTGCGAGATCGGGTGATGGAGCAAGAAGACCGGAAGAGAAGGCAGAAGATGACTGCAAAGTGCCGGGTGGTGCACCCAGCTAAAAGGGACTGTGGAGAACACTGCTTCAGCCTTTATCCCAAAGTAATGTCATCCATGTAACATAAAAAAACACCATCCCCCATTTTTTAAAAGACTGGGATACTTGGAGCAGCCATATTATATGGTTAGATCATATGCTGTTAGTGAGAGAACTGTACATTTAGGGGGGAAAAGTTTGGTTTGAATGTGATCTATAAAGACAAAACAATATCAGAGCTCCTGATCTGCAATCTTGAGGTCAGATAATCAGGAAGGATTAAAACAATTCAATCATTGTGACAGTCAAACTATTAATTTCAGAAAAAAAGAATATGCAATAAAGGCACCTTAACTATACATCATTTTTCAACGATTCTACCTCAATTTTTGACCTGGTAACTATACAAGTAAGGGTAACCTTTCTAACATGCTTGATAGAATTTTTTTTGTGCGTGTATATGAAAAGAGAATTATTGTCCCTCCCCATATGACAGAAAACCCTTTATAGCATCCTAGATACCACATGGAAGAGTAGGAGTTAAATTGACAGAGTAAACCTTAATGACTTCATTCAAAAATAGAAACATTTCTGGAGTTCTACCTAAACAAAAATGTTACCAATATTTTTTTAATCCTTGAAAAACTGTGATTCTGAATATAGTCTGTCATCATTATTCAGTCTGCACATTACACATTCAGGCTCTGCTTCCTAGCTGTGTCTTGTTGATCCTTATTTTAGTGCAAATCTACTGAACAGAACCTGTGTGATTCTAAAACATGGAATCTCCAATCATTCAAACTGTCCACAATGCAGAATTGTTTTTTTTTTTCACTGTGATAAAAAAGTGGTATAGTTTTCCTTCAAAATAGTAAACTAATTTAACTATTCTGACTGTTCCCCTTTCATGCATGTTAAGTTCCATTTTCAATTTTAATAATAAGTTCACTTTAAGCAAACCTACATAAGCCGATAATTATTATGCAAATGTGTTTTTCTGCAGAACATTAAAGGCAATAACAAGAGAGTCTGTGCTCATGGCATTATAAAGTGCTCATAAAAAGGCCATTAAATACAATGATTATAAAATTTAGCGCTAACACTCGCTGGGCACTTCAGCCCAAAGCATTTTACTGCATTTGAAGTCACCAAAACCAATGAAAACAAAACGATCAGTAAAATGGTTGGACATCATCGGAATTTATCAAGCATGAACAACACGGAGCTTCACTCCTTGCACCACCAAAGACTGTATTTACAAATTAATTTACAAACAGTATATTGTTATTAAAACAAGTATGTATGTAATAACAGACAAGGAACCATTTCATTAAACTATCTGTTAGAGTTATTAGGTCAGTGTGTCCATCACCAATATACAAGTTTCTTCACATGCTTTACACAGCTTTGCCCCATGCCCCCCCAAAAAATAGGAGGAGGTTTCAGACTAACCACCAGCAACACCTGTGGTGTCCTTGCATATAGTTGCCCAAAACTGACTTAACAATCCAGTGTCTAAACTAGTGTTTCTCAACCAGGGTTCCTTTAGAGGTTGCCAGCAATTTGTGCCTCAAAGGTTAGTTTAAGTGACACCAATGATCTTTTTGGTTATCTGTAGGGATGACATCCTTCACAATACCTAGTAATGTAAGAGGAATGTTCCCACTGACTACCATGTTAATATACTGTAAGCTGTGAATATAGTAATTAGTGCAGGGGTTTCCAAGACCAGAAAATCATTTCAAGGTTTCCCTTTTAATATGAACAAAAAATGATAGTCTAACCAGTCTGAATGTGAAGGTGACCACTTAGTAGAGACAGGTTTTTGCCTTCCCATGAGCCACCAGCAAGCAGAACAGTGTTCAATCACAGTACTGAGAACAAGAAATTCAAATCCAGATACATCCTTAACAATTATGCTGCAATGATTGAGAATTATTATTGCTGGATGTTCTCTGTAATATAGAAATTGTTCACTTTTTGAGTAGGGCAAAGCTGTAGTACCTACTGCTATCAAGGGTATGGGTATCACAACACTGACTTAAGTTGCCAACTTGCTGCAACTTTTGTTTGGAGAAGTGGAAAGAGTCCCTTTTGTTACAGACAGTCATACTACTGTCTCTGGTAGCAATGGGTTCCAGCAAAATGTATTGTGTATATGTATGTAGCTATCCAATAGGTAATATAAAGCCATAGCTTTTCTCCAAACCTCTTTGGCTGGACTGTGCAGGCAGGTAACAACAAAGTATGGCACTGTTGTCTCTAGCAAAGCATTGACATTCATGTGACACAGTGTAGATAAAGAGAAGCCTGGAGCTATTTACAGTTAGGTCCATAAATATTTGGACAGACAACTTTTTTTCCTTTTTTGCTTCTGTACATTACCACAATTATTTTAAATGAAACAACTCAGATGCAGTTGAACTGCAGACTTTCAGCTTTATTTCAGTGAGTTGAACAAAAAGATTGCATAAAAATGTGAGGAACTAAAGCTTTTTTTTTTTTTTTTACACAATCACTTCATTTAAGGCACTAGTATTGTTAACCTTCATTAGGGTCATGTTTTTAAGACCCAACTTCTTTTGCATTTTTAGAAAAAACAAAAACGGACATTTCTGCTATAGAATGTCCTTTTATAATTTAGAATAGATCGCTCTTTCAATTAGTGCATGCACAGTGCAGGTTCTAAGATTGCATAGCAGCCATACACTCAACCAAATGAGGAAAGTTTGAAAAGGCCTGGCTCTATAGGAAACTATAACAATGAAGGTAATTTTTGCATTGGTTGCTCCTGTACTGATCTCCTTCGTCAAAATAGCAACAATATTCGCATACGTACTATTAGCATAGCAACACCTGAGGCCCAAGCCTTTAAAAAGGGATTTTGGTCTTGTTCCAACTACTGTATTTCTGATAACACATGTGTTTATGGGTGTGCTACAGCAAAACACATCACATGCACTGGTGCACGGTGTTGCCATTTATTTCTAACTGCACCTCAAACATGGATTCTACCTTATCAGGATACTACTAATTGTTGGTCTTCCACAATGAAGTATGCACAATGTTTTGTGTGTAGATAAGTTTAATTAAATTAATTGGCTGACCTAGTGCAATCAATGCTAACACATAGTGTCTTTTTTTTTAAAAAAATGTATTGGACCAGCCTACTCCTGTACATGAATAACATTTTAAATTACACAATTCCCAATAAACAGAAACTACCATGTTACAAGCAATCTTAAGCAACAGCTACCCGAAAATACACAAATCATTGTAGAATAAATGTTAAAACATACCAGGCTATTCATTTCTGATGACTCAAAACTCTCACATCGACGGACATTTCCAATTGGCTCCATTCCTTCTTCATCCCACATATAAGTTCCATCAGAACTGTCAGATGGAGAAAGCTCCAACGAGGATGGGTCTCTGTAATCCATGTCTGGAGAGATGACGTTTTTCACGTAATGACTTTTGGTATCTGCTTCATTTTGTACTAGAATAAGATACAACAAATAACAGATACAATATAAATAACAAACAGCTAAATATATATACATATATAGCTGCCTGAAATGTTACTGACCTGGGTCAAAAAAGAAAAAAAAGGTATTACACCACTATTACTACATGTTGAACCCAGATCATAATGACATTCCTAACCTTGCACCTTTAAGAAGAACACAGTAGTCAGTATGGCAGCTCCCACATTTTTGTCAGGACAGATTTCCCTTGTATAAACTATATATGAATGCCTCCATCACCCCAGGTCGCAATGAAACCGACAATTTTTTTGCAAACAGCTATGGGGAGGAAATAATGAACACACTATGTATGGCAATTTATTGAACCTGAAACAGCTTGAAATGTTGAAGTAAGTAACTTAAAAAGAGAATGGGATGTGCAAGAAACGAAATGACAGTTTTCTTTGTGCCAATAATGTAATTATAACCACCACCATCAACAAATGATTCTGCAAATACTTCAAGCAAGTACTAAATATTGACACATTTTCAGCATTTCCAGAAGAAGAAAGCATCTGTCACAGCAACCTCAGTGCAGGACATTGGGGCTGCATAACCAAGCCTAGCACAGACATCATTGGCACTTTTATTTGGATATTCCAAGAGGTGAAAATGGGGAACACTAGAAGCAGAATTATTTTGGCCATTCAATAGGAGTACTGCGAATTTCATCCATGGTAAATTCTTTAATAATAATCTAGTCACCCAAGATGTCCACTATGCAAAAATGTAATATTGGTCACAGGTGGCTGGACCATCTATTCGCCTTAAAAGTTTTGCTTTAAATTTCTGTCAACATTAATTTATTTCCATAAATTTCCCACAGTTCCTCCGGCTTGTTCCCAAGTCTACATATAACCTAAAAGTTGAGTCATAGCTCACACAGGATTTTGACTAGTCAAGTCAAAATGGAGAGTTCTCCTCCAAAAAGTGTGCATTTACTTTACAGCCCAAACCTGAATGAAGCCATAAGGGTGCAAATGATAAACATATATTTTAGGATTAGGAATTTTAAAAAAAAGTCTGTTGCATTTTCCTAAACTTTTTTTAATTCTGGATAGGACAGGGAAAGGTTTGTGGTTGTTGTTTTAGTACCTGAGAAGAATATACCTTTTAAAAAGCAACACACTGTATTGTTTCAATGTAAATAAATTATATATATATATACACATACATATATACACACATACACACACACATATGTGGACAGAGACAACTTTTTCTAATTTTGGTTCTGTACATTACCACAATTAATTTTAAACTCAGATGCGGTTGAACTGCAGACTTTCAGCTTTAATTCAGTGGGTTGAACAAACAGATTGCATAAAAATGTGATGAACTAAAGCCTTTTGTTTAACACAATCACTTAATTTCAGGGGCTCAAAAGTAATTGGACAGATTAAAAAGCTGAAAATAAAATGTTCATTTCTAATACTTGGTTGAAAACCCTTTGCTGGCAATGACAGCCTGTGGTCTTGACATCACCCTATGCTGGGTTTCCTCCTTTTAATGCTCTGCCAGGCCTTTACTGCACTTACTTTACTTTACTGACTGAGTAGCTGTTTGTTTGTGAGCCTTTCTGTACGAAGTTTAGTCTTCAACAAGTGAAATGCATGCTCAATAGGAAAAGTTCTCTGACTTGGCCATTCAAGAATATTCCACTTCTTTGCTTTAATAAACTCTTGGGTTGCTTTGGCTGTATGTTTTGGGTCATTGTCAATCTGTAATATAAAAAAAAAACACCTCCCAATCAATGTGACTGCATTTAGCTGGATTTAAGCAGACCGTATGTCTCTGAACACCTCAGAATTCATTCGGCTGCTTCTGTCCTGTGTCACATCATGGATAAACACTAGTGTCCCAGTGCCACTGGCAGCCATGCACGCCCAAGCCATCACACTGCCTCCGCCATGTTTTACAGATGATATGCTATGCTTTGGATCATGAGCTGTTCCTTGCCTTCTCCCTACTTTTTTTCTTGCCATCATTCTGGTAAAGCTTGATCTCGGCTTCATCTCTCCAAAGAATGTTTTTCCAGAACTGTGCTGGCTTTTTTAGATGTTTTTGAGCAAAGTGCAATCTAGCCTTTCTATTATTGAGGCTTATGAGTGGCTTACACCTTGCAGTGCACTCTCTGTATTTACTTTCATGCAGTCTTCTCTTTATGGTAGACTTGGATATCGATACGCCTACTTCCTGGAGAGTGTTGTTCACTTGGTTGGCTGTTGTGAAGGGGTTTCTCTTTACATGGAAATGATTCTGCGATCATCCACCACTGTTGTCTTCCGTGGACGTCCAGGTCTTGTGGCATTGCTGAGTTCACCAGTGCTTTGTTTCTTTCTTGTGATGTACCAAACTGTAGATTTTGCCAATATTGTAGCAAATTCTCAGATGGTTTTTTTTCTGTTTTTGCAGCTTAAGGTTGGCTTGTTTAATCTGCATGGAGAGCTCCTTTGACCGCATGTTGTCTGTTCACAGCAAAATCTTCCACCCCAAATCAACTCCAGGATTTTTATCTGCTTAATTGATAATGACATAATGAAGGAATTGCCCACACCAGCCTTTGAGTCAAATGTCCAATTACGTTTCAGCCCCTGAAATTAAGTGATTAGTTCCTCACATTTTTATGCAATCTTTTTGTTCAACCCACTAAATTAAAGCTGAAAGTCTGCAGTTCAATTGCATCATTGCAATGAGTTGTTTCATTTAAAATCATTAGTTGTAATGTACAGCACCAAAATTAGAAAAAAGTTGTCTCTGTCCAAATATTTATGGACCTAACTGATATATAAAATAAATAAAATAAACATAAATACACACACACACAATTTCAGCAGGTTCTGCTGCGGGCTGCAGTCATTTTTATTGTGCCTGCAGCTTACCAGGAGCTTCAATATAATCCTGTGCATATGCAGTTAGATGATTAGAAAGCGTGCATTTACAGCAGAGGGTTCATTACAACACACCAACCCTTAGGTAAACAGACCAGTCCTGTGACCACCACTATTTGCATGACAGAATGGTTTACTGAAAGGCTTTGGAAGTTTCTAGAGTCTCTGGGCTGTCACTAAAGATGATGCAAGGCTTCCCAGACCCAAAGCAATAGTGACATCAGGGCCGAGAAGAGCCAACACTTCCATAAAGATCTGTGTTAAAAATTGCAAGACCATAAGTGCAAGAGTTTTTAAAGTTCAAGAGAGCTAATCAAAACCCATGAAGTGAATGTGAATGCTTTTCACTGATTGCTAAAAAACGTTGCAACCTGAAGCCTGTGTGAACGAAGTCTAAGAAAAGCAATGGTAATTGCATCAAGCTTTGCATATGAAAAAAGATATGGCAGCAATCTGTTGAAATGGGCTTGAAGGACAATTTCAACCACATTAATCAAATAACAGCTGTCTCAATCTGTTAACCTTCAACACAATGTGCAGCTGTTGGCATATATCTTTTCCTAAGTAACATTTACTTTAAAGCAAAGTAATTGGAGATATTCAAAATACTCAAAAAGTTTTGTTCTCTAATACATTTTTTTAGCCTTATGGGAGATGATTCACTTGAACATTTGCTTGTATACAAAGAAGCTAAAGTATTTGTACTGCTCTTTTTTAAACATGATTGAAAGGCATCACCTTAAAGTGAATAATCCTCTGAATGCATACCTTTTAATTCTAAATGTAGGTGAGGACCACCTGATATACTAATTATATATGCAGGCTTGCTTGCTAATGATCCTCTGAACATGAGCTCCCCTTGACATTGTATGCACCTCTGACCATGTGTAGAGTCTAAGAGGGATAAAACACCATACCCACCCTGGTATCCAATGGACAGGGCAAGGGCAAATCAATGGGTTGAATTCAGCTGCCAGAAGCTAAAATACACATTACAGTATTGGACCATTTACTAAATACCAGTACTGTTTGTGAAAAATTCATAGACCCGTGTAAGCTATGACAAACATTCACATGTAGGGTGCAGCTCAGAATCCACAAGCAAAACAGTTTCACCAAAATATTAAATAACTTCTAACTAACTAGCTTTTCCTACTTTTTTTTTTCCCTGATTTTCCTGCACATAGTAAGCTTTTCAGATGTAAATAAGAAACTACATCAGATCAGACAGAGACCCCCTCATGTCTTGGCTTAAGCTCATCCAGCAATATTGTCACCTCATTGTACTTGGCATGCATCTTTCATTTATTAAATGCATTCACTTCAATCATGGAGATTCAGTGTCCTATGCGAGCATTACTATAACAGTCCATATGCATATACAGCCTGCCTAGGAATTCACGCTCTTACAGAGCCACACTTATCAAGGAATTTTATTATCTGCATAACAGCCTAGTGCATCCAGCAGACCTAAGGGTTCCTGACAGGCTTTGTAATGTAGAGAATCATTAAGGGCCTTAAGCACCAGTCATGATGTGCCAAAGTCTGCTGAAAAACTGCAAGTTCTGGGAATGTTGAGTGTCAATCTATTACAACCCGCAGCACTAAGTGACTCTTTCTACTGATTTCCACAGCACTGCAGGAGATTCATAGACGTGTCAGATTCCCTGAGTAGTGTTCTGCAGTAGGGGCAGCACTGTACAGAAATAGCTGCACAATGTAATGTTTAAGTACCTTGTTTTCATATGTTAAATGCAAAGCCATTTACCTGATAAAGTCATATCAATCCAGTCATCAGAATTATTGCTGTTGCGTTGATTCCTAGCTTGAAGTTCACCCAGTGAATATAATAGCTCTTCTGGTAAGTTTTTGTCCAGTTTCTCATCACTAAGTGTTTTATTCCCATCTTCCAAATCTATAAAATGATTGAAAACAACTATGTAATATGAAAAATCATGGAATAAATCAATAATGAAAATGTCCTAATTATTTTTTTTTATTGATATTAGGTTAAGCAGAAAAGAGTTGTATACAGAAAAGTCATTAACTAGATAGTTAGGAATAATAGTATCAGCGGGTGTACAGATACAAATAACACAAACGTGAAAAACAGGCTATGTACACATTTTTGTCATTGGAAATTATTTTTCACGATTGCTTTCAGTGACCGATGAAGGAACAAGCACTGTACACACCGCACATGTTCTGTTCTATGGAAAGGTGATGCTCTCCTTCATTAGCAAGCATAATGGTTGTTCCTGATCGTTGTTAATTGATCCACCATACCGGATTATGCTGAGCAACCACTGTACATGTGAGATTCCCCTCTCTCTACCCATTCATCTCAAGCGATGATTATCTGATTTGTGTACAGACTATTCATACTTTTGATTAAACACATTTAATTATTATGAAACTGCTTTTTTTTTTATAAATTTGTGGATGCTGGTTTATTAATTTGAATCAGTGTGATTGGTTGAAGAAAATAAATGTTTCCCAATTATTTGTAAGCACCCGATACTCCTATTGATGCATTTCTATTTTGAAATTTCTTCTAATAAATGGTGTGCAAAGAACATACTAACTTAAAAGAAAAACAGAAAGAGAAGCAGTACAATAGCCAATACCATGAGACAGCAGAGTGATAGAAAGATGAGCTCATAATTCTTCTGCTTCTCACTGTCCAACCACAGGCTGGGGAATGGTGACAAGATCAATAACTGCAGTTGTGTATATATTTTTTCATCTTTGTTGTAGTGTTTTTGGCTTTATTGCCTGGAGTACAGCTTTAACTTACAAAACAATATATTAGGCTTGGTTCAAACGTGGCCATTGTTGTACTTTGTGGTGACGTGTACAAGTGTGGTGTGTTGCCAGACAATTTATGGTAAATGCAGGGCATGTGAGCTTGCATATAAAATCCTTTATTATTGCAAGATAAATACAAGACACTGCCCTACATCATCCCTGTGCCCAAACAATGTGTTTACTGTAATTAAAGTACAATATGTTTCATGATACTGATCAGGGCATCATTTCTTACACATTGTGTAGTAGGAGATGGATAAGATAACCCTTTGGCTATTCAATGCTAACCAGGAGCATGGTCAGGAATCTCTCTGTGTTGATGAAATTGCAGGTTTTTAGACTTGACCTGCAATTTGTATAATGATTTAAAAGGCAACAGTCTTTCTTATTACAGAAGAACATAATAAACAGCCAGCACATTTTTTTTATTAAATGTGTGGAAAAAACTTATGCTGGGGACTGAAATTTAAATACTTTTTCTTTTAATACTATGAGAGCAAGACTCAAAAGAGTACTGGGCAATCAGCTTTACAATGGGAGATCTTAAGTACTACATTTGACAAGGTTACAACAAAGTTAAGCTGCGTACACACTTGCAATTTTTGTCGTTGGAAAGGATCTTTCACGATCCTTTCCAACGACAAGGGGCTGCAAGATGCATGAACGATGCTGTACATACAGCACCGTTCATGCTCTATGGAGAGGGGAGGGGGGAGAGCGACGGAGCGGCACCCTGCTGCGCGCTCTCCCCTTCCCTTTCATTACGATCGGCTGTCGTCCATCGTCCGTGGATCCGGCAGGTCGGTCGTCCGGACGATGGACGACACCGACTGTACACACGGAAGATTTTCGCCCGATAATTGGCCGATGCCGATTATCGGGCGATAAAAATCTGCCGTGTGTACGTAGCTTTACAACAAGGTTATCAGTGTCCTTCCCAGGATTTTTCTTAAGCTACAGGTCGGTAGTTAATTATGAACCAACTGTTCAATAACAGCTGGGCAGTTACTAAAACGTGCCGGGTGGTGCGTCCAGCTAAAAGGTGCTGGGGAGAACACTGGATTTCTTTTAAACCCTGTAGTGTGTTAGGCATATAGATCTGAATGAAAAAATAGAATCATTTGTCTTTTGCAATATTTACACAACACTGAGAGCCTCACTGGACTCTACAAGATGTATAAAAAGCCATCATGTGAGTTAGGTTACCAGAAACTATGAAAGGATAGCTTGGAACCTCTGCCAGATTTTGTTCCTGTCCCTGTCCTGGTATGAAAGATTTTCCTCACATCCTTGCAATCTGAAAGTTTTTAGATGTAAAAGGACTGGGTAGATTATACCTTCAGTAGGTTTCATGCCCTCGTTGTCAGGATATGAAGGCTGGCTGTCCCTATTTTGTGGATTTTTCTTTAGATTTCTGTCCAGATGACAGGCATCAGAGGAGACAGCAAGGGTTCATCTCCAAACAAGGTCACAGACAGAATTCAAAACCTGACTAAAACTAAAAATGGTTTGTCTATAGTTAGGAGGAGTAGATCATGTGTAGTTATGGAAATAAGAATATTTACCAGATAAATTCATATCAAGCCACTCATCCGTGTTATTGCTATTTTGCTTTTTATCTTGTGGTTCAACCAACGAAAGCTGTGATGGCTTTTCTGGGTTTTCCACAATAATGGTTTTATTCACATCTTCTAAGTCTAGAAAATCATCACTAAAATCCTCACTGAAATCATTTTTGTCAGACGATGACAAAGAGGAAATGGAAAGTTCATCCACATCTTCGCTAAAATAATTATCTTTGAAGTCTTGCTGTTCTAGATCATTGCAAGAAGAAAAACGATCAGTGTTCAAGTCCTTGCATTCTTCTTTGCATTGTTGGTCTGTTTGACATATGCCATTTGACAATAATTCTATTTTGTTGTTTACTGGAGTGGTAGTAGATCCTTTTGTTCCATCAAAAAATATTTCCCCAGGGAAGGGTGCTCGGTTTGCTTTCTGCAAGGATGGACGGGTCAATTTGTAACCTAAAGGAGCCGATGCCACAGGGCCATTTGTTAAAACAGGTTTCTTTAAATTAGACATTAAACCTGAATTATATGTCCTTGTAAACATAGACTTAATTTGTGGGTCGTTACCATTTGACAAACCATACTGCTTTGCAGTCCTGGATTTAAGATCTGTGCGTGTAGGTAAATGCTGCGATTGATGTATGTTTGCCATATCTGTGTCTCTGTGAAGAGAATAAGACCTGGTCAAACATGTAGTTGGAAATTTGGAATTTTGAATAGAGTGGGAAAAGCTCTGTGAACGCCTAACATGAGAGAATGGCTTGTCAGATGACAAGACGTTATTGGTAAAGTTCCTACTCGTGGCAGAATTGGCTCTAGGTCTATATAAGCCAGTTGGAGGCTTGGTTGTGTAAATTCCATTAGCCAGTGGTTTCTGTCCACTTGACACAGAGTAAAGAGTCCTTCCAAACTGGGAACCTTTTGTAAATTTTGTTGAACTAGACAGCACATTGTCACTCAAGTCTTCTTTATGTGACACTAACATGTTGCTTTGCTTCCCAGGTTTTGTGAATCCTAATCGGTGTGCATGGTTTTGCACCATTACCTGGGATGATTTCTCAATGGTAAAATTAGGAGGGGCTCTAGAAATCTGGTCATTTTGTAGATATCTTGATTTGTTCCAGTGTAAAGTTAATGCAGGTGTCCTGTCAGGTTCAACGTGCTTTTCGACACTAAAGTTTCCCTTGGGGGATATTTCGTTACATGTGCCATTTTGTGCCCGTTGCAGAAAGCTTCCTACAGGCTTAGATGTACCAAATTTTGGTAATTTAGAACCTAGAGAGGCTCGCCGCTGGAACTTGTCTTCCATGAGAGGGAAAGTACATTGGTATGTTGAATTAAATCAAATCTGTGAAGAAAAAAAGAAAAAAAAATGTAAATAGCTCAAATTGCAAAATATATTGTACAACAGACAATCAACATACTCAACCTATAAGAACGTCTTAACTTATATCTGTGCTGCCATTTCTTTTTAAGATCACGATGCTTACTTAAAGTGCATAGATTGGTTCGATCAGTATGTGACTAAAACTACTGTATAAAAGTGCAAATATTCATCTTCAAAATGCTAAATGTCACACTATCCTTATCAAATGTTTACTTACTGTAAAGTTTAGCTACTGTCCATCAATTTTGAAACCTGAACAACCTGTTCACCACTAATTATTATTATTATTATTTTTTATTATTAATAACTTTATATGATGACTAACACTTTGAGCATAAGTCTAATGAGAAAGTTTACCACTATGAGTTTTTATTTAAAGCACTTAAAGAAGTTAAAACACATGATTTTAAATAAGTGAACAGTCACCTTACCTTTAACTAGGGCTATTTATGTTAGCATTTAAAGCACTATTGTATTTATATGCCTATGTAAACATAATCACATAATATGTAATGAACCCAAAAATAATCTATTTAAACAACCTGTGCATACTAGTTAATATTTAACTTCTAACCTGTTTAAAAGAATGACGGTTACGTTCCAGTTGATTATGCATGTGTCTCAGTTTTGTTTTTTAAAAAGGTGATAATAGAAGCTAGGTCTAATATTTCACAGCAAGAGCAGGTTCACCAGCCTCAGGATCCAGCAATCCCACGTAGCTCCTTGCAGCCAGCCATTTGAACACTCACACTGCAGCACTGGATCCCGTGTCTGCACAATTAGCATCTGGCACCAGTGAGCAGTTGCCAGCAATACCAGTAACATTAACTGCGGCCCCTATTCATTTCCCATTGAGCTGCCAAATCCACCATGTGGTGTCTCCGGAGGGGCAGTGGTTCCTGGCATGAGGAAGCTGTAAACATGAGGAAGTTGCAACCCTACTACCATTGTGAACATAGCCTTATATATCACATTACCAGTGAGCACAGTATGGACAGCAAGAAAATATGCCGTCACATTTCATAAGTATACGCGTTTCTCTTTTATAACGCATATAAAGCTTTATAAACAGCTTTATAAAAAGTTTTATAAAAATTGAAAAACACTCTAAAAGCTTTCCTCATGCGCTACTTAAAGTTTCCATTTTCCACACTGCCTGATATCAGATAAGTTAGTAACAAAGAAATGAACACTATTTCACCTTTAATCTTATTAAATGGTAGAAACATGAACTAGGTTATTCAGTATTTGTTCTATGGGCTACAGAACTAGCTGTCTCTGGCATACTTCTAATTTTATATTTTTACTTCCCATAAAATTGCTTGTGAAGCGGACGTTTCATGACGTTTATCCAAACCTGGTCTGTTCTCAGCATACAAAGAATCACATTTAAAAGGGATTCAACAGCTCAAACGATTATCCTAATACAATGGGCACAAGCTAACAGGCATCACTGGGCACTATTTCACTCAAAAGTTCCAATTATTTCGGCCTTATTTAAACTTCAAGCACTATCTGCAACTAAACATTCCATGTAGCATAACCACAAAAAACTTCTGCTGAATACATAATACACAAATAAGACAATAACCAGCAATCCAAAGCCTTATTCACAGCACAAATATATACAGTACGTGCATCTTAAGCTACGTACACACGGCAGATTTTTATCGCCCGATAATCGGCATCGGCCAATTATCGGGCGAAAATCTTCCGTGTGTACAGTCGGTGTCGTCCATCGTCCGGACGACCGACCTGCCGGATCCACGGACGATGGACGACAGCCGATCGTAATGAAAGGGAAGGGGAGAGCGCGCAGCAGGGTGCCGCTCCGTCGCTCTCCCCCTCCCCTCTCCATAGAGCATGAACGGTGCTGTATGTACAGCATCGTTCATGCATCTTGCAGCCCCTTGTCGTTGGAAAGGATCGTGAAAGATCCTTTCCAACGACAAAAATTGCAAGTGTGTACGCAGCTTAAGTCTCATGTTTTTCTTGCAAGGGAACAATGACAACAAAAAAGGAACAATATCAACAGCAGGATTTGCTTTATATACTGAAACACCTGAGCAACATTAGCATGGGTTGTTGGCATTTAGAAAGTACAAGAATACCAGACATTCTAGATAATTATCAGCCAACACGATTGATAATGATTGCCACGATTGATAATGATAATGAGGCGAAAATCTAGCATCCCCACCACTGTATTTTCCTGTGGAGGAAAGCAAAGTGGGATGCTGTTCATTCATTCACAGGAAATGTTTACAGAGGATTGCTTCCAGTGACATAAATCTGATATCTCTACAGGATTTAACTCGAACAGCTGAGGAACCTCAACATTGAAAGGCGTGGGAAACTATGTATGTATGTATGTATGTATGTATGTATGTATGTATATACATAGTGATAATAATGTGTGGATGTGTGGGTAATAGTGTGGACTTTCTTGTAGAAGTCCTACAAAGTTATCCAAAGGAGAGAGCATGTGCAGCATCAGGACAACCCAATGCTGTAGGTGGTATTCAATTTAGCAGCTAAAACTTCTTTTTTTTAGTATGTTTCTACACAATTATGTTGGGCGATTATGAATGTCTCAAGAAAGGTGCTGAATTGCAATTTCAGTCCAAAAAATCCAAATGTATATTGCATTGCTAAACTAATTGTAGGCAGCAAATATATTACATTGATGTTCCAGGACCGAATCATGAAAAACCCTTAAACTAGATCAGATAAAAAAAAAAAAAAAATCTAACTTTATATAGTTAGCCATTAACTATCTTATTGCATACCTTTACAATGCAAAGTCCTTGCTGTACAGTATGAGAACGTCATAAAATGATAAATACATAGAAAGAGCATAAAGGACATGCCAGCCCTATGCATGTAGCAACAAGAAGAGTTACAAAGACCTATTGTTGGTGTGTCTAGACAGATCTTAAAAACAATACAATACAAAAAAAAAAATCCCTAAACAGAACTAATAAAAAACTGATCTGAAGTCAAAAATGATTTACTGGAACTAAAACACACAAGCCTACTTATGAAACCCAAACTTCTATAGCAATCATTGTATGGATTCTAGCACCTATTAACCATGAACCGAAGAATAAACATATTTTCATCCTGGGGTTTTGTCTGTAGGTAGGAGGCAAACACATGGAACACTCGCCAATTTATAAATCCAAATAATAATCACCCCTGCAGCAAGATTTTTTTGCCTGTATTGTAAAGATACTGAACTGATATTGATAAATAACAATGAATATAGTGACAAATTCTAATTCTAAATTCTCCTTGCACATTATACCCCTTTCCTCTCTCAGAAGTGTAAGTAGTTATATAAAAGGGCTAATGTAGCGGCTGGGGAAGAAACATAAGGGAATAGTTATGAATTAGGTCTCTAAATCTACTAGAGTTAAAGACATCATATCTAAAATGGAGAATCCCAGCAGCAATCTTGAGACTTCTGAATGTCCATAAACAGGTAAAAAACATGCTTAAAAAAAACATTATAATAGTATGGTAAGATTGTCAAAATGAATGGTTTGTCCATTTTTTGTTCCTAGAGGCAATCCCGTTGCTTTGTACAACCAATGATGTTGCTCTATCGCTGCATCCTTCCAATGAGATTCTGCAACGTTCCAAGCTAGTGATGTGGTAATAATGCCCATTAGAAATTGTATCTGTACCTTGGCGATACTTCCATCTGTGGGCCTGATATATTAAAGCGCTCCAAGGCTGGAATGAATACACCTTCACCAGTGAAGCTGGGTGATCCAGCAAGCCTGGACTGCATCTGGACAAGGATTGAAAACATTTGCAAATGACAAATGGCAAATGACTTAGGAAATCTATTCCAGGTTTGCTGGAAGAGCTTTAATAAATAAAGCCCAAATAATCATCATTAATGGCAGAACCAACAGTGTTACATCCAACTAAAGGTACCTAAACATCATTTCTAGGAAAACTGGCTTCTGATGCCAACAAATATTTGGCTTTTTTTATTTATGCATTTATTTAGCACAAGCCTCTTCTGTAGATCTTTGCAAAGTTCATAGTCATTTCAGTGTTTCTACCACAGTCTTATGTCATAACCATTGTCTAAAGTCCTATACAAACACCAGATTTCTATTACTAGAAATGCTGTGATCATTTCCAGCGACAGAATAATGAAGGAGTGTTGTACATACAGCTTTGTTCTGTCCTATGAAGAGGAGACGATGAGCAAGGAAAGTGATCTTCCAGGGTGGATTTGTGAATGGCTGCTGTACACTTGTTATATATATTATATATATAAAAAACATTTCAGTTTGAGCAGGGCAATACATCTGAGAACATCAAAGCTGATTCTGGAGACCACACACATACATACTGTAATACAATATGCTCTCAGTGTACAACTTGTAAAAATAGCCATGTACCTTCCTAGCGGTAGCTAAAATTTTCCAGAAGCTACCTAGGAAAGAATTAAAGGGAGAGGCAGACAAGACACATGGACAAGGTAAAGGGTGTTTCCAATAGAGTAATAATCATGACGGTGATTATAAAAGTTTCATATCCACATAGTCATCAGTAATTAAATTATATAAACTTTGCAAGCAAGCACAAACTGAAAATTAATTGCATGCCTGGTTTAGAGACATGTTGTCCTAGTGTTTGGAATTATTTACATACTGCTCAGCGATATATATCAGACAAATAATAGGTATGACAGCACTATACAGTACAGTAAAACAAGCATTGGGGTAGGTTCAGACTAGCTTTTTTTTATACTGCAGAGTTTACCACTTGCTAGGCACCCAGCAAGACCTTTTGTTCTTTACAAATGTCTGCAGATGCTTATCTGGAGATGTTTTTATCACCTTCCAGGTGCCTCAAAACACCTGCAGATAAACCCACTTGCAAAAGTGGTTGCAAGCAGTTTTTTTTTTGCAGGGATTTGGGAGGCAAAGGCACCCGTGGGCACAAAACAGAGCTTCTGGAAAAAACAGTTGGAAATGCCATAACCTAAAAATGACTAATAAGATAATAAACAAATTCATTTGTTTTAACCATAAAAGTTTTTTAAAGTGGGATTAAGCCTTTACAAGGTAAAAGCCCCTTGAAAAAAAACAGCCAATCTGAACTGAGTTTAACAATGATCTTGTCTAAACACAAGCAAGTACTTCTGGGAATATGTTACACTTCCGCTACCAAAGTTAATGCTGTGTATGTGAATCAATACTTTTCTGGGTTCCTGGCATAGACAAATATTTGCCTTTTTGTTTTTTTGAGTCAAAAGTTTCTATGTGAATAATTGTTTTAGTCTAGGTGCTCAGCCATCACAGGGAAGTAATTAATGGTTAACCCCATATATTTTCAGAAAAGGTCTAATTAAATATTGATAGCTTAGAATGAACTGTGTTCATTGTTTTGGCATTGTTTATCTGCCTAATCTAAATGTTTAGCTTCATCAGAACAGGAGCAGAAAGAGAAAGATTCAAATAAACACAATAAAGCCTTTACACTGTAGCAGGTGCATAGACTTGGGTACTACTGAGATCTAGCCATGAGAGTATCCTAAAATATAAAAAAGTTCACATGAATAAAAGTTGGGTTTCATTCGTACCAGGGCTACCAGATGCAGATGAATTGACCAGTCATGAAAGAAATATGGCTGTTGCCATGTCTGAACTTTTTAAAATGCAACTTGCTTGGCTGTTATGCTCTAAAACAAGTATTCAGATCAGATTAATCCCAAGTAAAGTCAGGCATCTTTATCTAAATACTTGTTCTGTATGACTAGGAGGTTTTACTTATGTTTGTTTTTCATCAGAACACAAACATCTCTCTCTCAGCTGATCAATATTACAGCAAACATTTTCCTAATAAAAAATTCAGAGAAAACATGAACAAACACTTATTACAAGGTTTAGAGATGAACCATTTAAAAGCATTAGCTGAAAAAAAGAAAATGGTGACTCCTAAAGTACAACTAGGCTTCTGAATGGCAGTCTAAAGAACCAAACCCACTTTCTGGGGGATGTAAAAAATTTCCTTTAACTTGCCTGACTGAGCCATATCTTCCTTCATTTCCATCCCACACACTTTTATCTTCCAAGACACTGCAGCTCACATTGGGAGGGTTTCAGCAGGACTAGGTTTGGCCAAGTATTGGCAGACAAGCCACAGGTTTGTGAAATAGCAATAGCAAGGCCAACAGCCATACCTCCTGCAACCTTTTATCCCACTGTACTGTAAGCAGATCCAGCCTTCACAAGTGGCAACTATGAGACCAGAAGCCGTGCAGCATTGTTGCCACACAATCACAAAAACCTGTATTAAGTGATCTTTACTAAAAGGCTCAACAAGTATAAGTGAAACTTTGCAGGAAAAATAAGAGAAATCTGTTGAAGGACTTTTTTACAGTTTGATTTTAAAATAAGAATGAAGCTCTGTATTCACAGCGGCAAAGAAAAGTTCCACAATACCTGGTTCTATTGGATGCAATACCAAGACTCCCCAGAATACAGAATCAATCTTTCTCAGGTGACATAGGGTAGACTCCTATGTATATAGAACCTTAGATGTTTTGTGTTAAGTCCTATGACTCTTGATAATGTCTATACCCACTTTTTACATCTGCCATTTGGAATTTTCTTTTATGAAATTGACATTAACCCCTGCACCACCTTTTTTGTTATATCACAATGTATGGTGCCGTTTTATTCTACTACTGCTGTTCTCAATGGCCTCCATGCTCTCTAAAATGTAAATGGTTTATTGTTTGTCTGTACCCTTGTTGTTAATAAAAAAATAAAAAGTTAAAAAAAAAAAAAAAAACAATGAAGCTCTGGCTTGAATCCTCCTAGTTGCAATGTCCAGCAGACATGCCACTGTGATCCAGTAGAAGTTCTATTTTGGGTTTAATTATGGCCAGTATCATTTGATGCTTTTTTTTTAACCCAGGTTGCCATGAACCTGACCTGCACTAGCTTATATTTCTGATGCAACAATATGCACACATGTAGCCTCATCAGTAAGGACAGCCCAGTGATGCCAAATGAGAATGACGTCACACAGATCTGGCTGAAAGAAACTAGGAATTTGGGATAGAAAGCTGAATATTTTAAGTGTTGGATTGAAAAATAGAAGGTGGGTGGAAAAATCGAGAACTTCAGTTTAAAGCAAATCAATAATATTCCTGGGTAGTTTAACATTTTTATGGTCAAAAGAATTAGATAATGTAGGGATTTTGGAATTAAAAATACACGCACAGATCTTTTAGCAATCCTCAATGGCACAAGGCAGACCGTGACATCAACAGAAACAGGGAGGGGAAGTGCCAAGATCTGTAAAAATTTGCATGTCACTTTATTTGCCTGGTTCTCTGGATCTACTTACTGTTTGGACATTCATTGCATTTGAATGTGCATAGGAATACAATCCCTGCATTTAAATGTTCTTCCTTACATGTTCACTGTCAATTCTCCAGGTATGGAACAAATTTAATTTAAAAAGCCATTCCAAGCAAATACATCTGAATCCAGTAGGTGCCTTTAAAAAGGTCTGTGTGCCAATGTTAGCCTGGAGCATCACAAGGTCAGTAACTTTATATACAAAAATTTATATAACCTTCTCTATGTAAAAGACAATAAAGAGCCAACCATAGGGGTGTCTACAGAGACCGATTCTAAATTATAAACAAGTTAGAAGGGTTAGCAGAAACCTAATGGTGTACCACAATTTAGTAGATGAAAGTCTGAAACATTGTGAAGATAAGTTTCATTCATTGTGTGTACTAAAAAGCTTTAATCCAATTTCTGTCTGGTACATGTATTTTGGTAGAACTGTAAATAAAAAGATACATTTATAGCCCTTGATCTCTATTTAAAAACGTCACAACTGTGTAAGTATACAGTGCCAAGGTCAACTTTAGCAAGAGAGTTGCTGACATGCCAACAACCTAACCCATGGGCCCATTCATAGCCGTTTGTCCTAGTGTGGACATGAAAAGCAGCACAACGCATAGTAGTGTGACGCAATAAAATAAATATAAGCTACATAAAATGTGGAATGGCAAATATAAAATATAACAAGACTGCATTACAGTAGTGTAAGGCTGAATATTCAGCTGCCTATATAAAAGTCATGATCATTCAATTACTTCAGGTATACTATAGTATAAAATTCAAGTTAGCTAGTGAAAAAAAAAAAAAAAAAAAAAAAAAAGTGAGCCTGGATTTTCTAGCTAAACTTTGGAGGAAAAAAAACTGTGCTGGCCACTCTCTTTAACTTACCTTATGTCTCCCTCCTGCAGGCTTCCTCTTCTGACCAATGAGACTCCTTACCTTTGCTTCCCAAGCTGTCACTAGCAGTCCTGCAATGACAGGAGGATGCCCAAGGCCCACCCAAATACCAGAGCACTGGACAGTGGAGGACACCAGCTTCCCGGGAGAAAGCAATAAAGCAAACCATATTCATCATCCTCTAGGCAAAATAGGCAGTGATGAAAAGGACCTACCACAAAGCTATCAAAGTTTTACACTTGGGGATTCCATCTGAATTTTGGCTTCACTACCTATAACCAGAATGAAGGATATGGGCAAACAATGACTACAATGATAGCCCGTTTCCTTCCAGTCAGTGACTGAACAAAATAGTGAAGGCAGAATCAGAATGACAGCACCTGAGGGTGCATATCCTTATAACCAAGTCAGAAATGACAGCTTCATATTTCCAGGTTTACTGTAAACTACTAACATTCCTACAAACTTTGCTTGTTTGATATAAAAGCCCCTTAATTAAATATATTACAGCAATAAATAATGTGGACTTTAAGAACATCATGAAAAGAAACAAGATTCATCAGTACTGCACAATCAAAAGAAAACAGAATCAAATTATTTAGGCATAAAGATTATCATTTGGATTATATTCTTGTCTGCAAGAGTTAACGGTCCACAGCAGAGAAATTGTTCTAGTTAGTCTCGGTCTCCACAAATACATAGAACATTTTTTATTTTTGTCTGCAGATTTCTGAATGGTAGCCATAAAGATGATCTGGATGAATTTCCTAGCATGACCTACTTTTAACCACATAAAATCAGACAACAATATGAAATATATTGGAACACATTTCTTTTACCTTTTTTTTTTTTATAATTCGGCTGCTAGACAGAAGGCCTTCATCCGTATCCTGGCCCTCACAATTTAATTCTGAGACGTTCAAAAAAAAATGCATTCCCTCCCAGTAAAATACAAGGTATAGAGCAGAGTCATCCTCCTCATGATAAATAGTTAATGCAGAGCACAGGTTGAAGGCGAGTCCTTTGTGAGCTGATGTTTTGCAATGACACATCCTCAGGCCTATGAGGTATCTGCTATAGCTGCAGCACCACACACGTCAGACTCATCAAAAGGATACCAAGCCCAGAATGTCCCAGCCCTTCTGCAATACAACTGGAAACACTCAGTGGATTATATCATTGGCTGCACAGTCACGCCACAATCTACTGGATCAATCTTGAAATCAGGAGAGGAGGTCATTTATTTAAGACTGTCAGCACTAACTTTAGAAATAGTAAACGAAATATAGACTCCTAAATTATTCCAGTAATAATTATTCAGGAAACAAAAAAGTTATACATATTTAAAAAACTTTTAGAAAAAAAAAAAAACATTCCTTTTTTTTGAAAAACAGTCTATTCATGGGACCCCCACAGTCCAAGGCTTGTTTACAGGGGAGGTAAAATTGTGGAGTCGTAAAGGTTTCCTCACAGCTAGCAATTGCTCCTTGTAGCATCTCACCAATGGCTCAAAGCTGCCCAAGAACTGTTGTTCCCCCCTGCTTTGTTAATAGAAACGAGAAGCCGTCCATTATCACCCTCCATACTCAGCATGTCCTAGCTCTCTACGATGCACGAAAAAGGCACAGACACAACATGGCTTCTATCATCCCCTTCAATGACTCCTGGACCCTTGGAATGACAAGAATGACAAATGGAAGAACTGCAGAGATCTCATTACAGGTAGTCCCCGAGTTAAGGACATCCAAAATGGACTCCTAGATAGGAAAGAGCTTCCCTGCTGCCTCCTGTGATAGGGG